>NW_022630124.1:113040-325920 GCF_010909765.2 Amblyraja radiata | reverse complement strand
CTGCGGGCCATCAATCCAAGGAAGGCTACTGGACCCGACGGCGTCTCTGGACGCGTGCTGAAGGACTGCGCTGACCAGCTGGCTGGAGTCTGTACGAGGATTTTCAACCAGTCTCTGGCCCAGTCCACTGTTCCACCCTGTCTGAAGTCCGCAACCATAGTCCCCTTGCCCAAAAAAACCCACATTTCCAGCCTCAACGACTACCGGCCAGTCGCACTCACACCAGTGGTGATGAAGTGTTTTGAAAAACTGGTCCGGGGTCACATCACATCACTCCTGCCCCGAAGCTTTGACCCCCACCAGTTTGCGTACAGAGCGAATAGATCTACAGAGGACGCTGTAGCCACAGCTCTCCATGCTGCACTGTCCCACCTGGAGCAGCGGGGGAGCTACGTGCGGATGCTCTTTGTGGACTACAGCTCTGCCTTTAATACCATCCTTCCCCACAAACTGGTGGACAAACTGGGGGACTTGGGACTTCCACACTCCACCTGCATGTGGATAAATAGCTTCCTGTCGGGTCGCAGCCAGAGAGTCAGAGTGGGCCATCACACATCCACGGCCCTCAGCCTCAGTACCGGCTCTCCACAGGGCTGCGTGCTGAGCCCCCTGCTCTACACCATCTACACACATGACTGCACCCCCGCCCACCACAGCAACACCATTGTCAAATTTGCGGATGACACTACGGTGGTGGGACTCATCTCCGGGGGGGACGAGTACGCCTACCGGGATGAGGTGGAGCAGCTGACAGTGTGGTGTGGAGAAAATAACCTGCTCCTCAACACCTTAAAGACAAAGGAAATAATAATAGACTTCAGAAAGAATAAACGGACATGGTACCATTAATTATCAGAGGGGACTGTGTGGAGAGGGTGGCGGATTTCCGCTTCCTGGGAATCCATATTGAGGAGGACCTGACGTGGAGCGTGAACACCTCTGCGCTGCTGAAAAAGGTCCAGCAGAGACTGCACTTCCTGAGGGTGCTCAGGAAGAATAACATCACTCAGAGACTGCTGCTGTCCTTTTATCGGTGCTCCATTGAGAGCATCCTAACATACTGTGTATGCGTATGGTACACCAGCTGCACAGCGGCTCAGAGGAAAGCGCTCCAGAGGGCCATTGACAACGCCCAGAGGATTGTCGGCTGCCCTCTCCTTACCTTGGAGGACTTACACAGTTCCCGCTGCATCAAAAAATCCCAGAGTATTATAAAGGACATTTCCCACCCCGGACACTCCCTGTTTGAACTGTTACCGTCAGGCAGACGGTACAGATCTACAAGGACAAGGACAAACAGACTTAAAAACAGTTTTTACCCCACTGCTATAAAGGCACTAAATGTAGCCGCCAAGGAACGCAGGGGCGATACATACTAAGAGACTGTGAAATCGACAGAAGGATGTAGGGCTGGGTGTTTATGCGTGCTATTTTTATGATATTTATTTTAGTTGTTTATCTTTTTTTAAATATTTTACCTTGTATGTATCGTTAGCTTTTTAGAAATGTTTGAATGGTGCACTGACTGGCTGACATTTTACAATTTCGTTGTACATGGTTCATGTTACAATGACAATAAAGAAACTATTCTATTCTATTCTATTCTAAGTACCTACTAGAGAAGGGGCGGTACTGGACCTCCTGTTAGGAAATGAGATGGGTCAGGGGGCAGAGGTATGCGTTGGGGAACAGTTCGGGTCCAGTGATCACAATACCATTAGTTTCAATATAATTATGAAGAGGGACAAAACTGGACCTAGGGTTGAGATTTTTGATTGGAGAAAGGCTAACTTTGAGGAGATGCGAAAGGATTTAAAAGGAGTAAATTGGGACAGTTTGTTTTATGGGAAAGATGTGGAAGAGAAATGGAGTACATTTAAAGGTGAAATTTTAAGAGTACAGAATCTTTATGTCCCTGTTCGGTTGAAAGGAAATCGTAAAAATTGTAAAGAGCCATGGTTTTCAAGGGAAATTGGACACTTGGTTCGGAAAAAGAGGGAGATCTACAATAGTTATAGGCAGCATGGAGTAAATGAGGTGCTTGAGGAGTATAAAGAATGTAAAAAGAATCTTAAGAAAGAAATTAGAAATGCTAAAAGAAGATATGAGGTTGCTTTGGCAAGTAAGGTAAAAGTAAATCCGAAGGGTTTCTACCGCTATATTAATAGCAAAAGGATAACGAGGGATAAAATTGGTCCATTAGAGAGTCAGAGTGGCCAACTATCTGCAGAGCCAAAAGAGATGGGGGAGATATTGAACAGTTTCTTTTCTTCGGTATTCACCCAGGAGAAGGATATTGAATTGTGTGAGGTAAGGGAAACAAGTAGAGTAGCTATGGAAACTATGAGGATCAAAGAAGAGGAAGTACTGACACTTTTGAGAAATATAAAAGTGGATATGTCTCCAGGTCCGGACAGGATATTCCCTAGGGCATTGAGGGAAGTTAGTGTAGAAATAGCAGGGGCTATGGCAGAAATATTTCAAATGTCATTAGAAACGGGAATAGTGCCGGAGGATTGGCGTACTGCGCATGTTGTTCCATTGTTTAAAAAGGGGTCTAAGAGTAAACCTAGCAATTATAGACCTGTTAGTTTGACGTCAGTGGTGGGCAAATTAATGGAAAGAATACTTAGAGATAATATATATAAGCATCTGGATAAACAGGGTCTGATTAGGAACAGTCAACATGGATTTGTGCCTGGAAGGTCATGTTTAACTAATCTTCTTGAATTTTTTGAAGATGTTACTCGGGAAATTGATGAAGGTAAAGCAGTGGATGTTGTGTATATGGACTTCAGTAAGGCCTTTGACAAGGTTCCTCATGGAAGGCTGGTTAAGAAGGTTCAATGGTTGGGTATTAATGGTGGAGTAGCAAGATGGATTCAACAGTGGCTGAATGGGAGATGCCAGAGAGTAATGGTGGATGGTTGTTTGTCAGGTTGGAGGCCAGTGACGAGTGGGGTGCCACAGGGATCTGTGTTGGGTCCACTGTTGTTTGTCATGTACATCAATGATCTGGACGATGGTGTGGTAAATTGGATTAGTAAGTATGCAGATGATACTAAGATAGGTGGGGTTGCGGGTAATGAAGTAGAGTTTCAAAGTCTACAGAGAGATTTATGCCAGTTGGAAGAGTGGGCTGAAAGATGGCAGATGGAGTTTAATGCTGATAAGTGTGAGGTGCTACATCTTGGCAGGACAAATCACAATAGGACGTACATGGTAAATGGTAGGGAATTGAAGAATGTAGGTGAACAGAGGGATCTGGGAATAACTGTGCACAGTTCCCTGAAAGTGGAATCTCATGTAGATAGGGTGGTAAAGAAAGCTTTTGGTGTGCTGGCCTTTATAAATCAGAGCATTGAGTATAGAAGTTGGGATGTAATGTTAAAATTGTACAAGGCATTGGTGAGGCCAATTCTGGAGTATGGTGTACAATTTTGGTCGCTTAATTATAGGAAGGATGCCAACAAAATAGAGAGAGTACAGAGGAGATTTACTAGAATGTTGCCTGGGTTTCAGCAACTAAGTTACAGAGAAAGGTTGAACAAGTTAGGGCTTTATTCTTTGGAGCGCAGAAGGTTAAGGGGGGACTTGATAGAGGTTTTTAAAATGATGAGAGGGATAGACAGAGTTGACGTGGAAAAGCTTTTCCCACTGAGAGTAGGGAAGATTCAAACAAGGAGACATGACTTGAGAATTAAGGGACTGAAGTTTAGGGGTAACATGAGGGGGAACTTCTTTACTCAAGAGAGTGGTAGCTGTGTGGAATGAGCTTCCAGTGAAGGTGGTGGAGGCAGGTTCGTTTTTATCGTTTAAAAATAAATTGGATAGTTATATGGATGGGAAAGGAATGGAGGGTTATGGTCTGAGCGCAGGTATATGGGACTAGGGGAGAGTATGTGTTCGGCACGGACTAGATGGGTCGAGATGGCCTGTTTCCGTGCTGTAATTGTTATATGGTTATATGGTTATATGGAGAAAGGAGCGACCATGGCTGACAAGGGACGTCAGGGACAGTATAAAAATTAATGCAAAGAAATACAAAGTAGCAAAGGAGAGCGGGAAGCAAGAAGATCGGGTAATGTTTAAAGAACAACAGAAGATAACTAAAAAGACAATACATGGAGAAAAGATGAGGTACGAGGGTAAGCTAGCCAATAATATAAATCAGGATAGTAAAAGTTTCTTTAGGTATGTGAAGAGGAAAAAATTAGTTAAGACCAAAGTTGGACCCTTGAAGACCGAAAAAGGTGAATTTATTATGGGGAACAAGGAAATGGCAGATGAGTTGAACAGGTACTTTGGATCTGTCTTCACTAAGGAGGACACAAACAATCGTAGTGGCCAGAGGATCTGGGGAGACAGAGGAACTGAAGGAAATCCACATTAGGCAGGTAATGGTGTTGGGTAGACTGATGGGACTGAAGGCTGATAAATCCCCAGGGCCTGATGGTCTGCATCCCAGGGGACTTAAGGAAGTAGCTCTAGAAATCGTGGATGCATTGGTGGTAATTTTCCAATGTCCTATGGACTCAGAATCAGTTCCTGTGGATTGGAGGATAGCTAATGTTATCCCACTTTTTAAGAAAGGCGGGAGAGAGAAAACAGGGAATTATAGACCAATTAGCCTGACATCGGTGGTGGGAAAGATGCGGGTCAATTATGAAAGAAGAAATAGCGGCACATTTGGATAGAATTAACAGGATCGGTCCGAGTCAGCTTGGATTTACGAAGTGGAAATCATGCTTGACTAATCTTCTGGAATTTTTTGAGGATGTAACTTGGAAAATGGACAAGGAAGAGCCAGTGGATGTAGTGCACCTGGACTTTCAGAAAGCATTTGATATGGTCCCACAATGGAGATTAGTGGGCGAAATTAGGGCACATGGTATTGGGGGTAGAGTGCTGACATGGATCGAAAATTGATTGGCAGACAGGAAACAAAGAGTAGGGATTAATGGTGACTAGTGGGGTACCTACCGCAAGGCTCGGTGCTGGGACCGCAGCTATTTCCAATATACATCAATGATTTGGATGATTAGAAAATTAGCTAATTTGTAACATTAGTAACATTAGCAAATTTGCAGATGACACAAAGCTGGGTGGCAGTGTGAACTATGCAACATTAGGTGACTTAGACAGGTTGGGGAGTGGGCAGATGCATGGCAGTTGAAGATTAATGCGGATAAATGTGAGGTAATCCACTTTGGTATCAAAAACAGGAAGGCAGATTACCATCTAAATGGTGTCAAATTGGGAAATGGGGAAGTACAAAGGGATCTGGGGTTCCTTGTTCATCAGTATGAAAGTAAGCTTGCAGGTACAGCAGGCAGTGAAGAAAGCGAATGGCATGTTGGCCTTCATAACAAGATGAGTTGAGTATAGGAGCAAAGAGGTCCTTCTGCAGTTGTATAGGGCCCTCATGAGACCACACCTTGAGTGTTGTGTGCAGTTTTGATCCCCTAATTAGAGAACGGACATTCTTGCTATTGATGGAGTGCAGCGTAGGTTTACAAGGCTGATTCTCGCTGAGACAATAGAGCGGCTGGGCTTGTACACTCTGGAGTTTAGAAGGATAAGAGGGTTTCTTATTGAAACATATAAGATTGTTAAGGGTTTGGACACGCTAGAGGCCCGAAACATGTTCCTGATGTTGGGGGAGTCCAGATCCAAGGGCCACAGTTTAAGAATAAGGAGTGAGCTATTTAGAACGGAGACGAGGAAACATTTTTTGTCACAGAGAGTGATGAGTCTGTGTTATTCTCTGCCTCAGCGGGCGGTGGAGGCCGGTTCTCTGGATACTTTCAAGAGAGAGCTACATAGGGCTCTTAAAGATAGTGGAGTCAGGGGATATGGGGAGGGCAGGAATGGCCTACTCCTGCACCTATTGTGGATTGTGTAGGGACAGGTGTTCCATCACCTGTGGTTGCAGGGGAAATTGTGTGATGTGCTTGCTTAAATCCAAGAGTTATGCTCAAGACGGTCTTGTGCTGTAAGCCAAGGTTCAGTGAAAATCCCCAAATAGTTACACTCAAAGTTTCTGTGTAGGTGACAGATGTTTTTAAGAAGACAAAACTCCCAAGTGTAGCATGCAGCCATTAATGACTAATACAGGATGAATCCTAGTCAGAATTGTAGTTTTCCACTTAAACCACCCATGTTGAAGAATGCAGGCTTATTTTAAAATCTAGCTGGGTGAGACATTTAGACAAGTAAAATACCTTCTAGTTTTTGGTCAAGTGCCAAGTAGAAACTGAACTCTCTGCTCGAACTGAAGCAGTAATGTCTGCCTCAAATCTTTTGGAATGCATGAGGTAAACATTCAAACCAGGTTCAAAATGTGTAAATGGAAGGAACTGCAGATGCTGGTTTACACCAGAGATGGACTAACTCTACTGAACGTTTTTCCTTCCATTATTTATTATGTAAAGGAATATGTGTGCTATGATTGTGTTTGTAGTTTGTTTGGTAGTTTGGTTGTTTGTCTTTTTGCACAAAAGTCCGCGAGCATTGCCGCTTTCATTTCACTGTACATCTCGTATGTGTATGTGACAAATAAACTTGACTTGATTTGACTTGACAAAGTTCTGGAGTAACTCAGCGGGACAGGCAGCATCTCTGGAGAGAAGGAATGAATGTGTTTTCGGGTCGAGACACTTTGTGGGTTTGGTGACCCCAGTAGACTGCTCCATTTAGTTTGTGCAAATCGGGCCATTCGGCCCCACTGACCTGCGCCGTCCTGTATGGATAGGGGGTGCCGTCCTGTGTGGTATGGCTGCCCAGCCTGCAGCTGTCCGTTTTTTCTCTTTTTTTAAAATTTTTTAGTTAGTTGAGTTTTTTGTTCTGGAGTTCTAGCCTTTTTTATGTGGGGGGAGGGGGGAGGGAAGGGGGAAACTGCTTTTCTAGGGTTCCTACCTTGTCGGAGAGGCAGCTTTTCTCCGGTCTGCACCGTCGACCCGTCCTCGCGGCCTACCAACGGGCCTGGAGCAGCGTTTCCTGAGGGGACCGCCCAGAACCTCGGCTTCGGCAGCGGCACAGCGCTGGAGCGCTATCGCGGAGCGGGCGATGCCCTACCGTGGGCGCCGCGCTGGAACTCCAGTGAGCTGAGACCGCCGATAAAAACATCGCGGAGCTGTGGGACTGAGGAGCGGCCAGCTGTGGGTGGCGGCGCTGACTTTTCATCGGGAGCCTGGGATCTCTCAGCGAGATCGCCAGTTGTGGAGCTCCATCCGGCGCGGCCTTGTTGGCTTCGGAAGCGGCGGCCTCCAGTACGGAAGCGGCCATTCCAGGTGTCCCAAGCCGCTGTGAGGATTCTCCCGACGCCGGAGCACCATCACTCGGCGAGGATGGCCTGGAACATCGGGCCTCCGTGGAGGCAACTGTGGAGGCCTCAATAGGCCCGACTATGGGTGAACTGGGTATGGGGACTGGACATTGTGCCATCCCTCATAATGGGAACCATTGTGGGGGGTTGTTTTCATGTTTACATTTCTTTATTACTGTTATGTCTGTATTCTTTCTTTATGTGAAGCATGGCAAGAAGCATTTCACTACACCTAGGTATATGTGACCAATAAAATAACCTTTGAACCTTTGCCTCCTATCCAACTTGCCAAGGTTAATGGTGGCAGGAGGAGTGAATGATTATTTTTCCTTCTTGGGGTTCCTTTTACCAATCTGTTACAAGTACAATTTTGGTCGCCTAATTATAGGAAGGATGTCAACAAAATAGAGAGAGTACAGAGGCGATTTACTAGAATGTTGCCTGGGTTTCAACAACTAAATTACAGAGAAAGGTTGAACAAGTTAGGTCTTTATTCTTTGGAGCGCAGAAGGTTAAGGGGGGACTTGATAAAGGTCTTTAAAATGATGAGAGGGATAGACGGAGTTGACATGGATAAGCTGAGAATAGGGAAGATTCAAACAAGAGGACATGACTTGAGAATTAAGGGACAGAGGTTTAGGCGTCACATGAGGGGGAACTTCTTTACTCAGAGAGTGGTAGCTGTGTGGAATGAGCTTCCAGTGGAAGTAGTGGAGGCAGGTTCGAATTTATCATTTAAAAATAAATTGGACAGGTATATGGACGGGAAAGGAATGCGGGGTTATGGTCTGAGTGCAGGTAGATGGGACTAGGGGAATATAAGTGTTCGGCACGGACTAGAAGGGCCGAGATGGCCTGTTTTCCGTGCTGTCATTGTTACATGGTTCTAACAGCTACGTCTAGCATTTATATATGCCTGAAGTAATCAAACACCGCAATTGAATCTACAATGTTGGATACGTTCTTCTTCCTAAAGTGTCTAATCTGATGTGCAACTATTTGTGCGGCACGGTGGTACAGCGATGGAGTTGCTGCCTTACAGCGCCAGAGACCTGGGGTCAATCCTGACCGGGGATGCTGCCTGTTCCTTCTCCCTGTGACAGCGTGGGTTTTCTCCGGGTGCTCCGGTTTCCTCCCACACTCCACAGACCTGCAGGTTTTCTAGGTTAATTGGCTTCGGAAAATTTGTAAATTGTCCCTAATGCGTAGGGTAGTACTAGCGTACGGGGTGCTCGCTGGTCGGTGTGGTTTCGGTGGGCCTCAGGGCCTGTTTCCGCGCTATATCCCTAAAGTTTAAATCAGCTTGTCTTAACTCATCTCATTCCCTTCCCCACCAAACCCTTTGTTAAAGATAAAGATTGATAACCTGAGGTATAGAACATAGAACAGTACAACACAGGAACAGGCCCTTTGGCCCACAATGCCTGTGCTAAACGTGACACCACTGCCAACTCTTATCTGTCTGCACATTATCATTATCCCTCCATTCCCTGCCTATCCAAAAACCTGTTAAATGCCATTGTTGAAAGGGTCAAGAACTTCAAATTCCTGGGCGTGCACATCTCTGAAGATCTTTCCTGGTCCGAGGACATTAACGCAATTATCAAAAAAGCTCATCAGTGCCTCTACTTCCTGAGAAGATTACGGAGAGTCGGATTGTCAAGGAAGACTCTCTCTAACTTCTACAGGTGCACAGTCGAGAGCATACTGACCGGTTGCATCGTGGCTTGGTTCGGCAATTTGAGCGCCCTGGAGAGGAAAAGACTACAAAAAGTAGTAAACACTGCCCAGTCCATCATCGGCTCTGACCTTCCTTCCATCGAGGGGATTTATCGCAGTCGCTGCCTCAAAAAGGCTGGCAGTATCATCAAAGACCCACACCATCCTGGCCACACACTCATCTCCCTGCTACCTTCAGGTAGAGGTACAGGAGCCTGAAGACTGCAACAACCAGGTTCAGGAATAGCTACTTCCCCACAGCCATCAGGCTATTAAACCTGGCTCGGACAAAACGCTGATTATTAATAACCACTTTCTGTTATTTGCACTTTACCAGTTAATTTATTCATGTGTGTATATATATTTATATCATGGTATATGGACACATTTATCTGTTTTGTAGTCAATGCCTACTATTTTCTGTGTGCTTAAGCAAAGCAAGAATTTAATTGTCCTATACAGGGACAGATGACAATAAACTCACTTGAACTTGAACTTGCTTCCTGGCAACACACTGAAGGTGCACTTCAACCTCTTATAACTTGCTCCACACATCTTTAAACTTTGCCCCACTCTCGTTAAAGCTATGCCCTCTAGTATTCTATCTCTGTCCTGGGAAAAGGGGGAGGGCACGGTGACGCTGCGGTAGAGTTCCTTGCTTACACTGCTTGCAGTGCCAGAGACCCGGGTTCGATCCTGACTACAGGTGCTGTCAGTACAGATTTGTACATTTTCCCCTTGACCCACGTGGGGTTTTTTCCGAGATCTTCAGTTTCCTCCCACAATCCAAAGACATGCAGGTTTCAGATTCAGATTCAATCTTTATTGTCATTGTGCAGTGTACAGTACAGAGACAACAAAATGCAATTAGCATCTCACCCAGAAGAGCGAACATAGAATAATGGAACAGCAAAATATATATATGTACATACAGTAGCAGTAGTGCAATTTTTCTGGGGGAAGGAGTGTCCGAGGGGGGTGACTGGCAATCACCAAGGTGCAGAATTAAGTTGTGTAACAGCCGCAGGGAAGAAGCTGTTCCTGAACCTGCTGGTCCGGCAACGGAGAGACCTGTAGCGCCTCCCAGACGGGAGGAGGTTAAACAGTCTGTGGTTGGGGTGAGAGCAGTCTTTGACGATGCTGCGCACCTTTCGCAGACATCGCTTGCTTTGGACAGACTCAATGGAGGGGAGTGAGGAACCGGTGATGCGTTGGGCAATTTTCACCACCCTCTGCAGTGCTTTCCGGTCGGAGACAGAGCAGTTGCCATACCATACTGTGATACAGTTGGTAAGGATGCTCTCGATGGTGCAGCGGTAGACGTTCACCAGAATCTGAGGAGACAGATGAACCTTCTTTAGTCTCCTCAGGAAGAAGAGGCGCTGGTGAGCCTTCTTGACCAGTGTTGAGGATATTGTGGGTCCAAGAGACGTCATCGGAGATGTTGACCCCCAGAAATCTGAAGCTGGAAACACGTTCCACCTCCGTCCCGTTAATATGGATGGGGGTGTGCGTGCCACCCCAAGACCTTCTGTAGTCCCCAATGAGCTCCTTGGTCTTCTTGGAGTTAAGGGCCAGGTTGTTGTCAGCGCACAATGCTGCTAGGAGCTGGACCTCCTCCCTATAGGCCGACATCGTTGTTGCTGATGAGGCCAATCACCGTCGTATCATCTGCATACTTGATGATGGTGTTAGTACCATGTACAGGTGTGCAGTCTTAGGTGAAGAGGGAGTAGAGAAGGGGGCTCAGCACACAGCCCTGTGGAACGGGTTGTGGGTTCAGGGTGAGGGTTCACGAGGTGTGGTTGTCTGACCTAACAGACTGGGATCTGTTAGTTAGAAAGTCCAGTATCCAGTTGCAGAGGGAGGGGTCGATGCCCAGGTTGCTGAGTTTGGTGATCAGTTTGGAGGGGATAATGGTGTTAAATGCTGAGCTATTGTCGATGAACAGCATTCTCACGTAGGTGTCTCTGTTGTCGAGGTGGGAGAGGGCGGAGTGAAGTGCCGTTGAGATGGCATCCTCTGTACTTGTTCTTGCGGTAGGTGAACTGATAGAGATCCAGTGTGGGAGGTAGGCAGCCTTTGAGGTGTGCCAGGACCAGCCTCTCTAAGCACTTAGTGATGATGGGAGTAAGTGCAACTGGGCGGAAGTCATTAAGGCTCGCCGCAGTGGAGTGTTTTGGCACCGGCACGATGGAGGTGGTTTTAAGGCACGTGGGGACAACTGCTTGGGCAAGTGACAGGTTGAAGATGTCAGTCCAGACAGTAGGTTAATTTGGTATAAATGTAAATTGTCCCTAGTGTGTGCGGGGTAGTTTAATGCAAGGGTATCGCAGGTTGACGTGGACTCGGTGGGCTGAAGGGCCTGATTCTGTGCTGTATCTCTAAACTAAAAAAAAAAGGTTCAGACTGTCTGGTTAAGATATGAACACATGGGCTCACTGGTCTGAGGGCTATAAAAAGAATCTTGCACTTTGCTGACTTTCACAAGCAATGTTAAACTGAGACCAACGATGGCAATAGTTGGTTTTAGAGAGATGGCGTGAAAACAGGCCCTTCTGCCCACCGAGTCCACGCCAATCAACGATCACCCGTACACTAGTCCTATATCCTTCACACTAGGGGCAATTTACAGACGTCAATTAACCTACAAACCGGCATATCTCTAGAATGTGGGAGGAAACCAGAGCACCCGAAGGAAACCCACGCGGGTCACAGGGAGAAGGTACAAACTACAAGCACGCTTAGTCAGGATCGAACCCGGGTCTCTGGCACTGTAAGGCAGCAACTCTTAGTCTATCGCTGCGCCACCATGCTGATCAATTCACTTGATGCTAAGGAAGTTGTATGTTAGCCCTCTGCATACTTTAAAACCCAATGAGATGTTCCTTCTCCATTTGGCACATCAAGTCCTCTCCGTCATTCAATCATTGTATTGTATCCGGGGTGAGGCAGGAGAATGAGGGCCAGGGCAGTTTACTGTTCTGGATGTCAGATGTGGGAGGTCATGGAGTTGGATAGACCTCCAGATGTCCACATCTGAATGAATGAATGAATGAATGAATGAATTATATCTTTTATTTCGAAACGATTAAAAAAAAGAAGAAAAGAAAAGATTAAAATGAATAAATAAAAGGAAAATGATATATATACATATATATATACATAAATACATACACACATACATACATATACATGTACATATATACATACATACATACATATACACATATACACATATACACAACATATATGTACATACATAAATTAAAAAAATCAAAAGCCAATTTCAACATATAACACATTAGACTCATTCGAAAAGGGATAGGAAGAAGTCTATGCTTGTCAAGTCCTACCCCCATTCATCACCATTAACAAATGCAAAATTCAATAAAATAAACTAAACAGACAATTCAAATAAAACAACTCCAATCAAGCTATTAAGAAAAAAAGAACAAAAAAAAGAAAAGAACAGGGGGTGAGGAGGTCATAGAGAGGAGTTATAGGGAGGTGGTCACTCCAAAACCACGGGAGACAGACATGTGGGTCACGCTTAGGAAGGGCAAGGGACAGAGGCAGGGACGAGTGAATACCCCAGTGTCTGTACACCTTGAAAATAAGTACTCTGTTTGAGTACGGTTGGGGGGGACAGCCTGCCCGGGGGTAGCGACAGCGGCCGGGCCTCCGGCACAGAGACCGGCCCTGTTGCTCAGAAAGGTAGGGGAAAAAAGAGGAGGGGAATAGTAATTGGGGACTCTATAGTTAGGGGGTCGGATAGGCGATTCTGTGGACGCAGTCGAGAGATCCGGATGGTAGTCTGCCTCCCTGGTGCCAGGGTCTCGGATGTGTCTCAACGCGTCCAAGATATCCTGAAATCAGAGGGAGAGGAGCCTGAGGTCGTGGTACATATAGGTACCAATGACATAGGTAAAAAAAAGAGAAGAGGTCCTGAAGGGAGAATTTAGGGAGTTGGGAGGAGAGTTAAGGAAAAGGACCAAAAAAGTAACAATCTCAGGATGACTGCCTGTGCCACGCGACAGTGAGAGTAAGAATGGAGCGAGGTGGAGGATAAATGCCTGGCTGAAGGACTGCTGCAGTGGGCAGGGATTCAAGTTTCTGGATCATTGGGACTTCTTTTGGGGAAGGTGTGACCTGTACAGAAAGGACGGGTTGCACTTGAACCCGAGGGGGACCAATATCCTGGCAGGGAGATTTGCAAAGGCTACTGGGGAGACTTTAAACTAGAATGGTTAGGGGGAGGGACTCAAATAGAGAAAGCTAGTAGACAGAGTGTGAGGCAGGCAGAGAAGGAAAGCACTCGGACCCAAAATCTAGGGGAGAAAGAAGAAAAAGAAAATAAACAAGGTTGTGATTGTGGGAGATTTCAACTTTCCACACATAGACTGGGAAACACATTCTGTAAATGGGCTGGATGGTTTGGAGTTTGTAAAATGTGTGCAGGATAGTTTTTTGCAGCAATACATAGAGGTACCTACTAGAGGAGGGGCAGTGCTGGACCTCCTGTTAGGAAATGAGACGGGACAGGTGGCGGAGGTATGCGTTGGGGAGCACTTCGGGTCCAGTGATCACAATACCATTAGTTTCAATATAATCATGGAGAAGGTCAGAACTGGACCTAGGGTTGAGATTTTTGATTGGAGAAAGGCTAACTTTGATGAGATGCGAGATGATTTAAAAGGAGTGGACTGGGACATTTTGTTTTATGGGAAAGATGTAGAAGAGAAATGGTGGACATTTAAAGGGGACATTTTAAGAGTACAGAATCTTTATGTTCCTGTTCGGTTGAAAGGAAGTAAAAATTGGAAAGAGCCCTGGTTTTCAAGGGAAATTGGACATCTTGTTCGGAAAAAGAGGGAGATCTACAATAATTATAGGCAGTATGAAGTAAATGAGGTGCTTGTGGAGTATAAGGAATGTAAAAAGAATCTTAAGAAAGAAATTAGAAAAGCTAAAAGAAGATATGAGGTTGCTTTGGCAAGTAAGGTGAAAGTAAATCCAAAGGGTTTCTACAGCTATATTAATAGCAAAAGGATAACGAGGGATAAAATTGGTCCATTGGAGAAACAGAGTGGGCAGCTATCTGCAGAGCCAAAATAGATGGGGGAGGTATTGAACAATTTATTTTCTTCGGTATTCACCAAGGAGAAGGATATTGAATTATGTGAGGTAAGGGAAACGAGTAGAGTAGTTATGGATACTATGAGTTTCAAAGTAAAGGAAGTACTGACACTTTTGAAAAATTGAGGGAAGTTAGTGTAGAAATAGCCGGGGCTATGACAGAAATATTTCAAATGTCATTAGAAACGGGAATAGTCCCCGAGGATTGGCGTACTGCGCATGTTGTTCCATTGTTTAAAAAGGGTTCTAAGAGTAAACCTAGCAATTATAGACCTGTTAGTTTGACTTCAGTGGTGGGCAAATTAATGGAAAAGATACTTAGAGATAATATATATAAGCATCTGGATAAACAGGGTCTGATTAAGAACAGTCAACATGGATTTGTGCCTGGAAGGTCATGTTTGACTAATCTTCTTGAATTTTTTGAAGAGGTTACTAGGGAAATTGACGAGGGTAAAGCAGTGGATGTTGTCTATATGGACTTTAGTAAGGCCTTTGACAAGGTTCCTCATGGAAGGTTGGTTAAGAAGGTTAAACTGTTGGGTATAAATGCAGGAATAGCAAGATGGATTCAGCGGTGGCTGAATGGGAGAAGCCAGAGGGTAATGGTGGATGGCTGTTTGTCGGGTTGGAGGCAGGTGACTAGTGGGGTGCCTCAGGGATCTGTGTTGGGTCATAGAAACATAGAAACATAGAAAGTAGGTGCGAGAGTAGACCACCAGGTCCGTCGAGCCCGCACCGCCATTCGCTCATGGCTGAACACTAAACAGACACACTTACCCACAAACAGTAGACACAAGACACAGAACACAAGACACTACCCTCCCCTTTATACCGCTATCACCCCTCTCCACCCCAAGAACCGCGTGATCTCCTGGGGGAGGCAAAAAAACGGATAAAAACCCAGGTCCAATTCGGGAAACAAATCCGGGAAATTCCTCTCCGACCCCAATCCAGGCGATCGACACTTGTCCAGGAGATCACTCAGGTCTTACTATACTAACCATACCTAGGTCCATATCCCTGCCCTCTCCCCGTAGCCCCTTATCCCCTTGGCAGCTAAAAAACCATCTATTTTAGACTTAAATATATTTAACGTTTCTGCTTCCACTGCTCCCCGGGGCAGTGAATTCCATAAATTAACCACCCTCTGGGTGAAGAAGTTCTTCCTCATCTCAGTTTTAAAAGAGCCCCCCCTTATTCTGCAACTATGTCCCCTAGTTCTAGTTTCCCCGATCATTGGGAACATCCTCGGTGCATCCACCCGATCAAGGCCCCTCACGATCTTATATGTTTCAATGAGATCGCCTCTCATTCTTCTAAACTCCAAAGAGTAGAGTTCCAGCTTACTTAACCTTTCCTCATATGTCAATCCCCTCATTGCAGGAATTAATCTTGTAAACCTTCGCTGCACTGCCTCCAGGGCTAGTACATCCTTTCTTAAGTATGGACCCCAGAACTGTACACAGTATTCCAAATGTGGTCTCACTAATACTGTGTACAGCTGCAGCAAGACCTCCGTGTTTTTATACTCAATCCCCTAGCAATAAAGGCCAAAACTCCATTGGCCTTCCTGATTGCTTGCTGCACCTGCATACTCTTTTAGTGATTCATGTACTAATACCCCTAGATCCCTTTGCGTTGCATTACAACGCAGCTCCTCCTCATTTAGAAAATAACTTGCCCTATCATTTTTTTCCCCAAAGTGAATGACTTCACATTTATTAGTATTAAATTTCATCTGCCAAGTTGTTGCCCACTCACCTAGCTTATCTATATCCTTTTGCAGACTCTTCCTATCCTCCTCATCCCCTACTTTTCCTCCCATTTTTGTATCGTCCGCAAATTTTGATATATTACACTTGGTTCCCTCCTCCAAATCATTTATATAAATTGTGAACAACTGGGGTCCCAGCACCGACCCTTGCGGAACCCCGCTAGTTACCGGTTGCCATCCCGAGTATGAACCATTTATCCCCACTCTCTGCTTCCTATTTGTTAGCCAATCCTCTACCCATGCTAATATATTACCCCCAATCCCATAATTTTTTATCTTTAGCAATAGTCTCTTATGTGGCACCTTGTCAAAAGCCTTTTGGAAGTCCAAGTATACCACATCCACCGGTTCCCCTTTATCCACCCGGGTTGTTACTTCCTCAAAGAATTCGAGCAGATTCGTTAAACAGGATTTCCCCTTCACAAAACCATGCTGGTTCTGTCCGATGAAGTCATGTTTATCCAAGTGCCCCGTTAGTGTTTCTTTAACAATTGTCTCTAACATTTTACCCACCACCGATGTTAGACTAACCGGTCTATAGTTACCCGCCTTCTGTTTACTTCCTTTTTTAAATATAGGTGTTACATTGGCCATTTTCCAATCCACTGGGACCGTTCCTGCCTCCAGGGAGTTTTGGAAAATTATCACCAATGCATCCACAATCCCCACCGCTATCTCCCTCAAGACCCTTGGATGTAATCCATCAGGCCCAGGGGATTTATCCTCCTTCAGTCTCATTAATTTCCCTAATACCACCTCCTTGGTGATCTTAATAGTATTTAGCTCCTCCATTCCTACCGCCCCCTGTTTATCCAGCGTTGGAATATTTTTTGTGTCTTCTATGGTGAAGACTGATACAAAATACTCGTTTAATGCCTTTGCCATTTCCATGTTCCCCACCAACAACTCTCCAGTCTCACCCTCCAATGGACCAACGTTCACCTTAGCCACCCTTTTTCTTTTTATATAGCTATAAAAACTCTTACTATTAGTTTTTATGTTGTTCGCTAAATTCCTTTCATAATCTATTTTCCCCGTCTTAATTAATCTCTTAGTTATTTTTTGCTGACCTTTAAATGCTTCCCAATCCTCTACCCTCCCACTATCTCTGGCTACCTTATATGCCCTTGCCTTCAGCCGAATACTATCCTTTATAGTTTTACTGAGCCATGGCTGACTGTTCTTACCCTTACCCCTTTTTTTCTTCATAGGAATAAATTTTTCTTGAAGGTTATACAGTAGATCCTTAAACGTACACCACTGCTCATGTACCGTCTTATTCTTGAGTCTGCTATCCCAGTCAACTTTGATCAGCTCAGTCCTCATACCTTCATAATCCCCCTTATTTAGACTAAGCACCCTAGCCTGAGTTTCAACCTGCTCCCCTTCTATTTGAATATGGAATTCGACCATATTGTGGTCACTTGTTCCCAACGAGTCCCTAACTATGACATTTTTAATTAATCCTGCTTCATTACACAGGACCAGATCCAAGATTGCCTCCCCCCTTGTCGGTTCTGTGACAAACTGTTCTAGGAACCCGTCTCTAATACATTCTATAAACTCTTCCTCTAGTCTACCCTGCCCAGTTTGGTTTGCCCAATTAATATGAAAATTGAAGTCCCCCATGATTACAGCAGTTCCATTTTTACATGCGTCAACTATTTGCAGATTTATGTTCTGACTAACAGCGTCACAGCTATTTGGAGGTCTATAAATTACACCCACTAGTGTTTTTTTCCCCTTGTTATTCTCTATCTGTACCCAAGCTGTTTCACTATCCTGATCCTTCAACGCAATATCCTTCCTCTCTATTGCCGTTATTCTTTGTTGTTTGTCATGTACATCAATGATCTGGATGAAGGGGTGGTAAATTGGATTAGTAAGTATGCAGATGATACCAAGATAGGGGGTGTTGTGGATAATGAAGAGGACTTCCAAAGTCTACAGAGTGATTTAGGCCATTTGGAAAAATGGGCTGAAAGATGGCAGATGGAGTTTAATGCTGATAAATGTGAGGTGTTACACCTTGGCAGGACAAATCAAAATAGGACGTACATGATAAATGGTAGGGAATTGAAGAATACAGTTGAATAGAGGGATCTGGGAATAACCGTGCATAGTTCCTTGAAGGTGGAATCTCATATAGATAGGGTGGTAAAGAAAGCTTTTGGTATGCTAGCCTTCATAAATCAGAGCATTGAGTATAGAAGCTGGGATGTAATGTTAAAATTGTACAAGGCATTGGTGAGACCAAATCTGGAGTATGGTGTACAATTTTGGTCGCCCAATTATAGGAAGGATGTCAACAAAATAGAGAGAGTACAGAGGAGATTTACTAGAATGTTGCCTGGGTTTCAACAACTAAATTACGGAGATAGGTTGAATAAGTTAGGTCTTTATTCTCTGGAGCGCAGAAGTTTAAGGGGGGACTTGATAGAGGTCTTTAAAATGATGAGAGGGATAGACAGAGTTGACGTGATCAAGCTTTTCCCTTTGAGAATAGGGAAGATTCAAACAAGAGGACATGACTTCAGAATTAAGGGACAGAAGTTTAGGGGTAACATGAGGGGAACTTCTTTACTCAGAGAGTGGTAGCGGTGTGGAATGAGCTTCCAGTGGAAGTGGTGGCGGCAGGTTCGTTGGTATCATTTAAAAATAAATTGGATAGGCATATGGATGAGAAGGGAATGGAGGGTTATGGTATGAGTGCAGGCAGGTGGGACTAAAGAAAAAAAGTTGTTCGGCACGGACTTGTAGGGCCGAGATGGCCTGTTTCCGTGCTGTAATTGTTATATGGTTATATGGTTTATATGGTTAAACTGAGAATAAGAGGCGGTGGGTTTCTTAAATGTGCATATTTAATGCTAGGAGCATTGTAAGAAAGGTGGATGAACTTAGAGCCTGGATTGACACCTGGAAGTATGGTGTTGTGGCGATCAGTGAAACATGGTTGCAGGAGGGCTGTGATTGGAAACTAAATATTCCAGGATTTCGTTGCTTCAGGTGTGATAGAATTGGAGGGGCAAGAGGTGGAGGTGTTGCATTGCTTGTCAGGGAAGATATTACAGCAGTGCTTTGGCAGGATAGATTGGAGGGCTCGTCTAGGGAGGCTATTTGGGTGGAACTTAGAAGTGGGAAAGGTGTAGCAACACTTATAGGGGTGTATTATAAACCGCCAAATGGGGAGCGAGAATTGGAAGAGCAAATATGTAAGGAGATAGCAGATATTAGTAGTAAGCACAAGGTAGTGATTGTGGGAGATTTCAATTTTCCACACATAGACTGGGAAACACATTCTGTAAATGGGCTGGATGGTTTGGAGTTTGTAAAATGTGTGCAGGATAGTTTTTTGCAGCAATACATAAGGTACCTACTAGAGAAGGGGCAGTGCTGGACCTCCTGTTAGGAAATGAGACAGGTCAGGTGGCGGAGGTATGCGTTGGGGAGCACTTCGGGTCCAGTGATCACAATACCATTAGTTTCAATATAATTATAGAGAGGGTCTGAACTAGACCTGGGGTTGAGATTTTTGATTGGAGAAAGGCTAACTTTGATGAGATGCGAAAGGATTTAAAAGGAGTGAATTGGGACATATGAAAATATGGGATGTTAATGTGTGCAATGTCAGGAGATGTGTCCTTTCAGGTATTACATGAATAATGCACAGTGTGTTATTCTACTGGTGAAGAAGATTGTGTTTAATCAGTTGAATTTGACAACAAATAGCTTTATGTCAGTACATTCTGAAGTCTAGCGGAGGGCAGTAGAAGCTGCTAAGTGAAACTGAAGAAGTCTGAAGAAGGGTTTCGGCCCGAAACGTCGCCTATTTCCTTCGCTCCATAGATGCTGCTGCACCCGCTGAGTTTCCCCAGCAATTTTGTGTACCTCCAAGTGAAACTTATGAATTGGCAGTTTTTGAAAATTCACATTTCATCATAAACTGAGAGTAGAAAATCAATGGTTATATTTTTAACTTTATTATTCAGGGCTTAATACGTTATTTAAAGGTTGCTTTTATTTCATTTACAACTTAATTATTTTATAAATGTGGTGTCGAGTTCATTTTTAATCTAACCTGCAGTAAAAGCCATGAAATGGAAAAATCAGCACATAAAAAAAAATGTTTTTAGAATAAACAACTCTACTGATTTAATTTTCACAAGAATAGAATTTATGCATTACATTGTGCATTGGGTGACATAATGCACCCTCCAACTCTGCATTCAGAATCACAAACATTGTGATGAATATGGAATAGAATTCAATATTCAATATTCTTCCCAGCTGTTATCAGGCAATTGAACCATCCTGTTCCCAGCTAGAGTGCGAACTTGACCTAACGTCGATCTCATTGGAGACTTTTGAAACATCTTGAATCAGACTTTAGCTAGCACTAAATTATATACGATGTTTCCTGTATCTGTACGCTGTGGATGGCTTGAGTGTAATCACGCATAGTATTTTCACTGACTGGATAGCATGCACCAAAACATATTTTCACTGTACCTCGGTACACGTAACAATAATAAACTAAACTAAATTTGAAATTTGATTAATATGATCTCAAGCAAACATTGAAAACTGTCTTTTCCTCCCATGGGTTCATGAAATATAGTGGGATGTTCTTCTTCAAAAATAATACTGTTGTCTGCCAGTGGGCCAATCACGCGCTTTGCTTCAGGCTAGCACACATCATAGCTGAGAGTGCTTCACTGATGCCTGTTTTACTGGAGATTCCGATCAAGGTTCTTTCTAGTTCTGTGTCCTGGAAACTTGCAGCAGGGTAATTGAATTTAGTGAGAAAAGCATTAAGAAGTCTGAAAAATGTTCAGCTAAGTAGATAGGTGGAAGAAAGTCTTGAAAGCAAAGTCGCTGCTGAGATGCTGCAGTCACAACTTTGTGAATCAACTGGAGCTGAAAGGTAAGATCTAAAGTCTGAATTTATGAAAATTAATCTGTATGGACATCTCCCCCATCTCCCCCATCTCCCCGGATAGGACGCCATTCCCGGAGATGGAGACATTCCCGGATAGGAAGCCATTCCCGGAGATGGAGACATTCCCGGATAGGAAGCCATTCCCGGAGATGAAGACATTCCCGGAGATGGCGACATTCCCAGATAGGAAGCCATTCCCGGAGATGGAGACATTCCCGGATAAGTGGACATACCCGGATATGGTGAAATACACAGATATGGCGACCTTCCCGGATATGGCGACCTTCCCGGATATGACGACATTCCCGGATAGGAAGCCATTGCCGGAGATGACGACATTCCCGGATATGTGGACATACCTGGATATGCCGACACATAACCGGATATGACAACATAGAAACATAGAAAATAGGTGCAGGAGTAGGCCATTCGGCCCTTCGAGCCTGCACCGCCATTCAATATGATCATGGCTGATCATTCAACCTGAATGGTGGTCGATTAGGAAAGGGGGAGATGCAACGGCCACAAGGGCCACATCTAACTCCCTCTTAAATATAGCCAATGAACTGGCCTCAACTACCTTCTGCGGCAGAGAATTCCAGAGATTCACCACTCTCTGTGTGAAAAAAGTTTTCCTCATCTCGGTCCTAAAAGATTTCCCCCTTATCCTTAAACTGTGACCCCTTGTTCTGGACTTCCCCAACATCGGAAACAATCTTCCTGCATCTAGCCTGTCCAACCCCTTAAGAATTTTGTAAGTTTCTATAAGATCCCCCCTCAATCTTCTAAATTCTAGCGAGTACAAACCGAGTCTATCCAGTCTTTCTTCATATGAAAGTCCTGACATCCCAGGAATCATTCTGGTGAACCTTCTCTGTACTCCCTCTATGGCAAGAATGTCTTTCCTCAGATTAGGAGACCAAAACTGTACACAATACTCCAGGTGTGGTCTCACCAAGACCCTGTACAACTGCAGTAGAACCTCCCTGCTCCTATACTCAAATCCTTTTGCTATGAATGCTAACATACCATTCGTCTTCTTCACTGCCTGCTGCACCTGCATGCCTACTTTAACCATATAACCATATAACAATTACAGCACGGAAACAGGCCATCTCAACCCTTCTAGTCCGTGCCGAACACGTATTCTCCCCTAGTCCCATATACCTGCGCTCAGACCATAACCCTCCATTCCTTTCCCGTCCATATAACTATCCAATTTACTTTTGAATGATAAAAACGAAGCTGCCTCCACCAACTTCACTGGAAGCTCATTCCACACAGCCACCACTCTCTGAGTAAAGAAGTTCCCCCTCATGTTACCCCTAAACTTCTGTCCCTTAATTCTCAAGTCATGTCCCCTTGTTTGAATCTTCCCTACTCTCAGTGGGAAAAGCTTATCCACGTCAACTTTTAATGACTGGTGTACCATGACACCCAGGTCTCGTTGCATCTCCCCCTTTCCTAATCGACCACCATTCAGATAATAATCTACTTTCCTGTTTTTGCCACCAAAGTGGATAACCTCACATTTATCCACGTTATACTGCATCTGCCATGCATTTGCCCACTCACCCAGCCTATCCAAGTCACCTTGCAGCCTCCTAGCATCCTCCTCACAGCTAACACTGCCCCCCAGCTTCGTGTCATCTGCAAACTTGGAGATGTTGCATTCAATTCCCTCGTCCAAATCATTAATATATATCGTATATAGCTGGGGTCCCAGAACTGGGCCTTGCGGTACCCCACTAGTCACTGCCTGCCATTGTGAAAAGGACCCGTTTACTCCTACTCTTTGCTTCCTGTGTGCCAACCAGTTCTCTATCCACATCAATACTGAACCCCCAATACCGTGTGCTTTAAGTTTGTATACTAATCTCTTATGTGGGACCTTGTCGAAAGCCTTCTGAAAGTCCAGATATAACACATCCACTGGTTCTCCCTTATCCACTCTACTAGTTACATCCTCAAAAAATTCTATAAGATTCGTCAGACATGATTTACCTTTCATAAATCCATGCTGACTTTGTCCAATAATTTCACCACTTTCCAAATGCGCTGCTATCCCATCTTTAATAACTGATTTTACTTCGGAGTCACGTGAGTGACTACGTGAAGAACCCCGCCAGGACGCATGCGTGTCATATCGCTACACGCATTGCAACGAGTCACAGCAGGGGGGAACGACGTTCCCCTAGCGGCAAAATTTGAAAGCCGGGAACAGCAGGGAAGAAGACTCTGCGTTCCAGAATTTGAAAGTCGGGAAAAGCAGGTAAGAGACTCTGCGTTTCTTCCACTTACCTTTTAGGTGGAGACTTGGACCGGATCCACGAAGGCTGCGGGAAAGCTGGCGGGGGGAGAACCGCGGAGTTGCGGGCAGCCGGCAGCAGCAGCCTAAGGCACGCTAATCTCCCGTAATGGGAACAGCTGTGCCCGACTTTCGCTCCCGACTTCGCTCCCGCGCCGGCCCCGGCCGGTTGGGAGAGGTAAGCAACTAACAGAGTCGTTGACTCCGAGGAGTCCGACTCTGAATAGCCGCGAGCGACCAGTGCCCGTGTGCATGGGGGTCGGTTTGAGCGGCTGCAGGAGAAATTAAGCAGCCGCGTGCGACCAGTGCCCGTGAGCACCGGGGTCGGTTGGAGCGGCTGCAGCATGACGAGCAGCCGTGAGCGGCCAGTGCCCGTGAGCACCGGGGTCGGTTGTAGCGGCTGCAGCATACAGGATAAAGAGCAGCCGGGAGCGGCCAGTGCCCGAGAGCATTGGAGCCGGTTGGACCGGCTGCAGGAGCAGTACCCCTTGTGGGGCTGCAGAGTGAAAATACTCCAAAGTGGCAAAGCCACAGTGGGCAACTAATAAGCCCCACAGCAGTACCCCTTGTGGGGCTGCACAGTGTTTCTCCCTCATCAGAGGAGAGCACGGAGTATCCACCCTGGTCAGACCCTGAAGGAGGCAAGGATCAACATGCCTGGGGTGAAAGAAAACATGCTGGACATGGGGTCCCAGTTTATCCAATCAGGCTAAACTGGCCAAGACCTGGAGCCGAAAATCGGGGTAAGCATTGACTATATGTCATTTAACCAACTGCAGGCACTGGCACTATCAGACACCATGGCATGACATTTACCTCCAGGGAACTGCAAGTAGCTAAATGTTCCCAGAGTAAACCAGTGCATCTGGAAACATGTAGGGGCATCTATTAGAACCAGGGACTTAACAATTCAGAAAGTCCTACAAGTCCTAATGGCAGCGATTACAGCTTTTTGCCCGCACATTAAGGAGCAAAACATGACCCTAGACCACCTAGATGCACTGGCTTTACTCTGCAAATCACAATATGAGTCGAACAACATCAGGGGAGGTACTATCCAACCAGCTTTAGACCCCAAATTTCCCGGCCTCTGTAAACCTGGAACCTCCAAACCATATTGGAGGGGACTTACCAAAACGAGTCAAAGAACTTGATGAAGAGGCGAACTCACTGGGGCTCATAAAAGCAGAACCCTTACGGACCCCAGCCGGGCAACGCAACCAAAGCAAGCGCTAAACCAGGAACACCCAACATCGGTCTTTTAGTCCATAGCCCAGACCGACCGTCCTGGAAAATGCGCAAGCCTTTCAACACAAACCCAACAACAGTGGTGATAGGTGGGTCTGGTTCCTTTAGAATTAAGGAAGCATGAAAGTTGGGGGAGAAACGATATTATTTGGATGCAGGGACCAGGGTTATGCCATAGAATATACAAAAACATAACCTCCAGTACAGCATGTACCGAACCAAATGTTCGTGCTCACAGGCATAGGGAAATCCAAAGCACATGCTGAACTACAGCGGCTATATAAAAATGAGTAATTGAACAAACCCAACACAAATCACAGGAATTTGTGTCCAATATCTTATAAAATGAAAGAATATGGTGGTGGCCGCATCATCATCGATTGGCTACTTTAAATACCTTTGTACAATATATTCATTCACGATGGGAACATTTGTCACTGCAAAGCAATTGACTTCCAAAGACTACTACATGGCGAGTATCAATGTTAAAAGATGCTTACAATACAGTACCCATAAGAGGTGACCACAGATGTTATTTAAATTTTAACTGGATGGGTCAGCTCTGGCAAGACAGGGCACTACCTTATGGACTTACAGCAGCCCAGGTTATTCACAACAAATTTGAAACCAGCCCTAGCGTTACTGCAAAAACTAAAACTCATGGTAATGGCATATCTAGATGACATATTTATTGTTGGCAAAACAGCCACAAAACAATTGTTTGAAGAATTGGGATTTATCATCCATCTAGTTAAGTCTAATTAACACCTTCAACAAAACATGGATTATCTGGGGTTCACCATTAATTCAGTTCTCATGTCAGTGACTTTGCCGAAAGAAAAGGTTGCAGCCTTTATGGAGGCTTGCAGGAAACTAAACTATCCATCAGACTGGTAGTAGGATTGGCATTAGTGGCTGTGTTCCAGCCACATAAATCGGACCATTACATAATCAAGTTACTGAGCGCAATCATGCGTCACTCTAAATTTATGGGGGGTTCATTCTGACAGACCTATGAAACTACCAACAGAGGCCACTATGGTACTAAAATGGTGGAGACATAACATAAGGCATTGTTCCAATCCAAACATTAACAGTTACCCGTCTCATGGGCCTTGGATTGGGATGCTACTAATTCCATCTCCAGCTGTGGGGGGGAGATGGAATGTACAGGAGGCATCATTACAAACGCTGGGCATATATACCTGGGAGGGGGGGGGGGGGGGGTAGTGCATGCCTTGGCTTTAAGTCATATTGTTCTGGGTTATATCACCAGTATGTTAGACTACATATTGACTACACCACCGTGGGAGCATATGTCAACCATATGGGTAGGAACGTATCGACCTTATATGACTATCTGGCCAACACTATTTGGCAATAGTGTATCCAGATAGAATTTGGATATCAGCTACCAACTTACCAGAATTTAGTGGCAGACAACAGGTCACGCTAAGACTAGAAACACTGTGTGGATGTTGGATAAAATATGTTTTGCTGGAACAGCACGGTATGGAACACCAGATAACGACCTATTCACATCCATACTCTTACCAGTTATCAAATTATGTCTTGGGAACCAGAACCTCGGGCAGTGGTTCAGATGCATCTTGGCTGCTTGGGGGATCATTTATGCATCCCTCTGCCTCATCAGTCGGGTATTTAGGAAGAAACTATAGACTCCGCATCTCGTATTTTGATAATACCTGATTGGCCTACTCAACCATGGGTCCTGGTGACATCAACATGGTTTTAGAACCATACATCACCATCCATCCTAGGCCTAACTTACTGGTTCTTCCCGCTACAAGGGGAGTTAACCATGTCACAATTATATATAAACCTATTAATTTTAGAGTGGAAAGCACCTCTTCTACACCTGGGACTGACGAACCGAATGCGGTATTATTTCAGCGGGCCTCAGACAGCCCACCTAAATCAGTACTTGGTGTCATCAAGAATGGGAGTACTGTCACAAACAATAATCATCACCCACAGATCTATGAACATCCTGTCTGTTCTGGAATTCCTGGCAAGCCTCCATTACGATGAGAGGCTCAGTCATAGTACCATCAACTGCGCCAGAAGTGCTCTGTCAACATACCTGTCGCAAGGAACAGAGCGGCGTTCTGTTGGAACACACCCTGGCAACCTAACTCATGAGGGGCAGTTTAATATTAATCCCGAAGAACCAGGTACTTCCAAATATGGGATGGGAGCATTGTACTGACCATGTTAACAAACTGGTCTTCAGCTACAGCTCTGTCCCTACAGAAACTGACTATGAAAACAGTCATGCTGATGGCCTTGGTCATGGCACAAAGGGTCCAGTCACTACAGAAAATAAGGTTGGACAACATGATTATTTCATCTGGAAATTTAACTTTTCACATCAATGTAATAGTCATACAGAACAGACGGGGGTCAGCAGGCGTAAAACCCCCCCCAAAAAAACAGAATTCAGGGCTACCCTACAGATGGTCGTCTCTGTATTGTAACACTTACTATCATATATGAAGAATACTAAGATCATCAGAGGGAAGAAATGTCACTTTAATCAGCTACTAACAGCCACTCAAAACAGTGACAGACCAGACCATCACTTGATGGCTAAAACAGGTCCTAACTAAGGCTGGAGTGCTCACTAGCATTTTAAATCTCACTCCACCAGGGCTGCAGCTACATCGGCAGCTATGAAGTTGGACGTACCTATGGACCAAATCCTCAAGACAGCAGGATGGTCAATGGAGGAAACTTTCCAACGACTTTATAACAAACCAGTCATTGAACCTGGAACATTTCCAGAAACAACTTTAAGTTCTGTAATATAATTTACCCCATAAATAGGGGCAATAATTGGTGTTAATATTTTTACCGTTGGGTTTCAATATTGTATTGATGTCTAATGATGTTAACTCTATTCTCCCCATAATCAAGGCAGATGTGATGCATGGACTCGTTTCACGGCATGAAATCACAGAGCTTTAAAATCTTCACGTAGTCACTCACGTGACTCCGAAGTAAAATAGTAAGATTAAACGAGAACTTACCAGTTTGAAGTTTGATCGTTATTTTATGAGGAGGAACGTTGAGGGAATACGTACCCTCCGCTCCCACCCTTGATCATATCCTGAACTGGTATCTCTTCTCTAATCTTACTATGTTTAGTCATTACAGTTATCTGTGATTTCACACCGCTGCTTTGAAGAATGACACGCATGCGTCCTGGCGGGGTTCTTCACGTATTCCCTCAACGTTCCTCCTCATAAAATAACGATCAAACTTCAAATTGGTAAGTTCTCGCTTAATCTTACTATTCTAGCAGTTTCCTCACTACCGACGTTAGACTAACTGGTCTGTAATTCCCCGTTTTCTCTTTCCCTCCCTTTTTAAAAAGTGGTGTTACATTAGCTACCCTCCAATCCTCAGGAACTACTCCAGAATCTAAAGAGTTTTGAAAAATTATCACTAATGCATCCACTATTTCTGGGGCTACTTCCTTAAGTACTCTGGGATGCAGCCTATCTGGCCCTGGGGATTTATCGGCCTTTAATCCATTCAAATTACCTAACACCACTTCCCGGCTAACCTGGATTTCACTCAGTTCCTCCATCTCATTTGACCCCCGGTCCGCTGCTATTTCCGGCAGATTTTTTATGTCTTCCTTAGTGAAGACAGAACCAAAGTAGTTATGCAATTGGTCTGCCATGTCCTTGTTCCCCATGATCAATTCACCCATTTCTGACTGCAAGGGACCTACATTTGTTTTAACTAATCTTTTTCTCTTCACATATCTATAAAAGCTTTTGCAGTCAGTTTTTATGTTCCCTGCCAATTTTATTTCATAATCTATTTTCCCTTTCCTAATTAAGCCCTTTGTCCTCCTCTGCTGGTCTCTGAATTTCTCCCAGTCCTTTGGTAGGCTGCTTTTTCTGGCTAATTTGTACGCTTCATCTTTTGTTTTGATACTATCCCTGATTTCCCTTGTTATCCACGGATGCATATCCGGATATGATGTCATCCCCGGATATGATGAAATTCCCGCATATGATGACATTCCATGATGTGATGACATTCCAATATATGATCCCATTCCCGGAGATGGCGACATTCCCGGATATGTGGACATACCCGGATCTGGCGACATACCAATATATGGCAACATTCCCGGATATGGCGACATTTCCGGATCTGACGACATTCCTGGATATGACGACATACCCGGATATGAAGACATTCCCTAATATGACGACATACCCAGATAGGACGACATTCCCAGATATGACGACATCTCGGATATGACAACATAATAATAATAATAATAATAATAATAATAATAATAATAATAATAATAATAATAATAATAATAATAATAATAATAATAATAATAATAATAATAATAATAATAATAATAATAATAATAATATATCTTTTATTGTCATTGCACGTCAGTGCAACGAGATTTAGTGTGCAGCTCCACTGATGTACAAGAAAGGTAAATAAATACAATACATAAATAAGCAAGCTGAATTGATTGACGTGACCATCTGAGGGAGACTGTCCAAAGGGAGTGGGTGGGGGGGCACTCATTAGGGCCGGTTCAGAGGCGCTATAGCTCTTGGGATAAAACTGTTCCTGAGTCTAGAGGTTCGGGCGTAGAAGGCCTTCTAACGTCTGCCGGATATGACGAAATTCCCGGATATGACGACATACGCGGATATGACGACATATAACCATATAACCATATAACAATTACAGCACGGAAACAGGCCATCTCAACCCTTCTAGTCCGTGCCGAACACATAATCTCCCCTAGTCCCATATACCTGCGCTCAGACCATAACCCTCCATTCCTTTCCCATCCATATAACTATCCAATTTATTTTTAAATGATAAAAACGAACCTGCCTCCACCACCTTCACTGGAAGCTCATTCCACACAGCTACCACTCTCTGAGTAAAGAAGTTCCCCCTCATGTTACCCCTAAACTTCAGTCCCTTAATTCTCAAGTCATGTCCCCTTGCTTGAGTCTTCCCTACTCTCAGTGGGAAAAGCTTCTCCACGTCAACTCTGTATATCCCTCTCATCATTTTAAAAACCTCTATCAAGTCCCCCCTTAACCTTCTGCGCTCCAAAGAATAAAGCCCTAACTTGTTCAACCTTTCTCTGTAACTTAGTTGCTGAAAGCCAGGCAACATTCTAGTAAATCTCCTCTGTACTCTCTCTATTTTGTTGGCATCCTTCCTATAATTAGGCGACCAAAATTGTACACCATACTCCAGAATTGGCCTCACCAATGCCTTGTACAATTTTAACATTACATCCCAACTTCTATACTCAATGCTCTGATTTATAAAGGCCAGCACACCAAAAGCTTTCTTTACCACCCTATCTACATGAGATTCCACTTTCAGGGAACTGTGCACAGTTATTCCCAGATCCCTCTGTTTACCTACATTCTTCAATTCCCTATCATTTACCATACCCGCATATGATGATCTTCCCGGATATGACGACATACCCGGATATTACAACATACCCAGATATGACGACATTCCTGGATATGATGACATCTCGGATATGACAACATTACCAGATATGACGACATGCCCGGATATGACGACATACCCGGATATGACAACATACCCGCATATGATGTCATACCCGGATATGACGCCATACCCGCATATGGTGATCTTCCCAGATATGATGAAATACCTGGATATGACAACATACCCGGATATGACGTCATACCCGGATATGACGAAATTCCCGGATATGATGACATTCCTGGATATGACAACATACCCGGATATGACGAAATTCCTGGATATGATGACATTCCAGGATTTGACGACATTCCCGGATATGAAGCCATTCCCGAAGATGGCGACATTCCCGGATATGTGGACATACCCGGATATGGCGACATACCCAGATATGGCGACATACCCGGATATGATGACATTCCCGGAGATGGCAACATTCCCGGATATCAGGACATACCCGGATATGGCGACATACCCAGATTTGGCGACATTCCCGGATATGACGACATCCCAAATATGGCGAAATTCCCGGATATGTCGACATTCCCGGATATGGCGACATTCCTGGATATGGTGACATTCCTGGATATGATGACATTCCCGGATATGACGACCTTCCTGGATATGACGACATACCCAGATATGAAGACAGTCCCGGTTATGACAACATTCCTAGGTATGACGACATGCCCGGATATGACGATATACCCGGATATGACGACATTCCCATAAATGCCGACATACCTGGATATGATGTTCTTTCCCGGATGTGATGACATTCCTGGATATGACGACATACCCGGATATGACGACATAATCGGATATGACGACAGACACAGATATGACGACATACCCGGATATGATGACATTCCCATATATGCCGACTTACACGGATATGACGACATACCCGGATATGACAAAATTTCCGGATATGACAACATTCCCGGATATGACGATCTTCCCGGATATATCGACATACCTGGATATGACGACATAACCGGATACGACAACATACCCGGATATGATGACATACCCGGATATGACGAAGTTCCCGGATATGATGACATTCCTGGATATGACGACATTCCCGGATATGATGCCATTCCCAGAGATGGCGACAATCCCGGATATGTGAACATACACAGATATGGCGACATACCCAGATATGACGATATTCCCGGATATGATGACATTCCCGGATATGACGACATTCCCCGATATGACGACATACCCGGATATGACGACATTCCCGGATATGACGACATTCCCGGATATGACGACATTCCTGGATATGATGACATTCCAGGAGATGGCGGCATTCCCGGATATGTGGACATACCTGGATATGGCGACATTCCTGGATATTGTGACATTCCCGGATATGACGACATTCCCAGATATGACGACATTCCTGGATATGACGACATACCCGCATATGATGATCTTCCCGGATATGACAACAGACCCGGATATGACAACATATCCGGATATGATGACATTCCCAGATATGATGACATTCCCGGAGATGGCAACATTCCCGGATATCAGGACATAACCGGATATGGCGACATACCCAGATATGGTGACATTCCCGGATATGACGACATCCCAGATATGGTGAAATTCCAGGATATGACGACATTCCTGGATATGACGACATTCCTGGAGATGGCGACATTCCCGGATATGTGGACATACCCGGATATGGTGAAATTCCTGGATATGGTGACATTCCTGGATATGACGACATTCCTGGATATGATGGCATAAAGACCGGTCCTGTTGCTCAGAAGGGTAAGGAATATTGTTGTACTTCCGGTGGCGCTGGTGCCAGCAGCCTCCACCTACAGCCCGGTATCTTTTTGTTTTTTTGTTTATTTAGTTATGTAAAAGTGTGTTTTTTTGTGGGTTTTTTGTGTTTTGATGTGGGGGAAGAGGGTACGGTGCGGGGGATACCGTCCTTCAGCCGCTTCCTGGTGAAGACGCGACTATTATTCGAGTCTCGTCCTCGCCCCCCCCCCCAGCGGCCTACCTACTGGATTGGCGTGGCCGGGGAGCGCCGTCTGGAGCCCGGAGTGCTAGACCTGCGGCACCAACATCATGGAGCTGCGGTTTGCGGAGCTCCCAACGCGGGCGGCGCTGATGGACAGCGCGGGGTCCTGCGACTCTGCCCGGCTCGGCCGCTGCGGACTCGGGAGCTGCGGGCTCGGGAGCTGCGGGCTCGGGAGCTGCGGACTCGGGAGCTGCGGACTCAGGCTGTGGGAGGCGGCTGATCAGGAGGTCCGGGCCGCTGAGGAGGAGGATGTTCACCGTCGGGGTTCGGCGTCGGCGTTCCACCAGCCCGGCGTGAGGGCCTGAACATCGGGCCACCCGGGGCGGCGACTGCGGGTGCTAGGAAGGCCTCGACCACGAGTGAACATCTGGGAAGAACGGAGGGGAGGCTGGCTGGACTATGGTGCCTTCCTCACCTTGGTGCCACTGTGTTATGTTGTGTCGTGGACTTTCAGTGTTTGTGCTTTTTTTTAAATTCTATTTTATTTTTAATATGTTTTATTATTTATTATTATTTATTTATTTTTATTTTTATTTTTATGATACTGCCTGCAAGGGAAATTCATTTCGTTGTCTCTAACTGAGACAATGACAATAAATTTGAATACAATACAATACAAAAAGAAGAGGAGGGCAATTGTAATAGGGGACTCTATAGTCAGGGGGTCGGATAGGCGATTCGGTGGACGCAGACAAGAGACCTGGATGGTAGTTTGCCTCCCTGGTACCAGGGTCAGGGATGTGTCTGAACGGGTCCAAGAAATCCTGAAATGGGAGGGAGAGGAGCCTGAAGTTGTGGTACATATAGGTACCAACGACATAGGTAAAAAAAGAGAAGAGGTCCTGAAAGAAGAATTTAGGGAGTTAGGTAGAGAGTTAAGGAGAAGGACTGCAAAGGTAACAATCTCAGGATTACTGCCTGTGCCATGCGACAGTGAGAGTAGGAATGGAGCGAGGTGGAGGATAAATGAGTGGATGAGGGACTGGTGCAAGTTTCTGGATCATTGGGACCTCTTTTAGGGAAGGTGCAACCTGTACAGAAAGGACGGGTTGCACTTGTACTCGAGGGGGACCAATATCCTGGCGGGGAGATTTGCAAAGGCTACTGGGGAGACTTTAAACTAGTATGGTTGGGGGGAGGGACTCAAATTGGGAAAGCTGTCAGTGTGTGAGGCAGGAGGCAGAGAATGGTAGCACTCTGACCCAAAATGTAGGGGAGAGAGAAGAAAAAGACAATAAACAGAGGATAAGAGAGGGTGGGTTTCTTAAATGTGTATATTTTAATGCTAGGGGCATTGTAAGAAAGGTGGATTAACTTAGAGCCTGGATTGACACCTGGAAGTATGATGTTGTGGCGATCAGTGAAACATGGTTGCAGGAGGGCTGTGGTTGGAAACTAAATATTCCAGGATTTCGTTGCTTCAGGTGTGATAGAATTGGAGGGGCAAGAGGTGGAGGTGTTGCATTGCTTATCAGGGAAGATATTACAGCAGTGCTTTGGCAGGATAGATTAGAGGGCTCGTCTAGGGAGGCTATTTGGGTGGAACTGAGAAATGGGAAAGGGGTAGCAACACTTATAGGGGTGTATTATAGACCGCCAAATGGGGAGCGAGAATTGGAAGAGCAAATATGTAAGGAGATTGCAGATATTAGTAGTAAGCACAAGGTAGTGATTGTGGGAGATTTCAATTTTCCGCACATATACTGGGAAACACATTCTGTAAATGGGCTGGATGGGTTGGAGTTTGTAAAATGCTGCCTGTCCCGCTGAGTTCCTCCAGCATTTTGTGTCCACCTGCGGTGTAAACCAACATCCGCAGTTACTCCCTACACTTTAAATCAGACTAGCTGGGTCAGGGTAGAGGTTACGGCACTGTGGTTGAGCAGTGCTCAATTTTCCAGATGCCAGGGTGTAAGAAGATTTAAACATCGATGACACAGGAGGCCATTCAGCCCATCTGTGCCAGTCAAGCTAAAACACCCGTCTGATCGCCTGCCAACCTGCAGGTCACGCACCGCAATACACGGCCAAGCGTGTTGAAGTTTCACAGCAGCATTCCCTCTGTCCATTGTGACCACATCACTAAATATTCATTCATCGTACACATAGCCACTCACAGACAACCTTTTGGGTCGGCACTGTGGCGCAGCGGTAGAGTTGCTGCCTCACAGCTACAGAGACCTGGGTTCAATCCTGACTGATCAGCACACAGCAGTCTTTCAGGGATCGCTGGGTGTTGATCCAGAGCCTTACCTCATCCAGCTTGTTGGTGAGTGACCGGACATTCGTGAGAAAGACACTTGGGAGCGATGGTCTTTGTGGAGCCCTCCGTAGCCTGTCCTGCATCCCCACTCGCTTTCCACGTTTCTGCTTTCGCTCCCGGCGCTTGCTCCGTCTCCTACCCTCCGGAGTGGTGATCCAGGGGGCTGTTCTGCCCAGCTCCATCGGGATTTTGGTAAGGGTACTGTAGTACTCACAAGCCAGTTTCTCGCAGCCATGTCCGATATTGAGCAGTTCCGTGCGGCTCCATGTGTGACCCGTCGGGATTGCGATGCGGGTCCTGGATTTCCTCGTCCTGGAGGTGAGTTTCTTCCTATGGTTACTGGGGTTTCTAGGGGTTCTCGGAGTTCTGAGGTTTTTAAATACCTTATTTTCACAGCCGCGTTCGGTACCGGGCTGCTCCGAATTAACTCGGACTTGGGAGCGCAAAGCCGCTGCGTCTGAACGCGCCGCCATCTTCAGGTGTCTTTATGGTTGGCTTTGTTGAAATCCCCGGCAATGGTGGTAAATGCCTCGGGGCAAGCCGTCTGGTGTTTGTTGACCACGGCGTGCAGGACTTGGAAAGAACTGCCATGTCTGAGCACCACGCAGAGTTGACCATGAGGCAGACGCCCCCTCCTCTCCCTTTCCCAGATGCCAGTGTATGGTCCATGTAATGGATGGAGAAACCTTCAGGCTGGACTGCTGAGTCTGGGGAGCTGGTGGTGAGCCATGTCTGTGTGAAACAGAACACAGAGCATTCCCTCAGCTCCCATTGGTAAAGCAGCCTTGCTCTTATGTCCTCCACTTTATTTTCAAGGGACTGTATATTGGTCAGGAGGAAGGTAGGGAGAGGGGGTCCAAGTCCCCTGCGCATCAGTCTGACCTGAAATCCTGCCCGTCGGCCACGTTTCCAGACACAATGGAGGCCTCGTCATTTCCAGGTACTGTGTTTACTGTACCTGCTGCTTCTGCGAACCTGCGCTGGAACAGGGATTCCCTTGCATACGGCAGCTCGTATGTGTCTTGTGAGTCTGTGGCTATGACCTCTGTGAGTCTGTGGAATTCTCTGCCTCAGAGGAGGGTTCTCTGGAAACTTTCAACAGTGAGCTAGATAGGGCTCTTGAAGATAGCGGAATCAGGGGATATGGGGAGAAGGCAGGAACGGGGTACTGATTGTGGGTGATAAGCCATGATCACATTGAATGGCGGTGCTGGCTTGAAGGGCAGAATGGCCTACTTCTGCACCAATTGTCTATTGATACTGTTGGTGTGCGGGGATCGCTGGTTGGTGCGGACTAAGGGCCTGTTTCAGCACTGTATCTTTAAGCTAAACTCAAACATGGGTGAAGTCTGCATGAAAACTCATAATCACAGTTCAAACACCAGTGCGCTAACAGTCAAATATTGGCACATGCCAGATTTTGGTTAACAGTTACTACATCGCAAAGCCTATTTTTGTAAAAGATAGATAAATATTTGAGGCACAGGAAAATAAAAGCTTCCAGGAAAAGGCCAAGGTTATAGGATTGTTCCAGCAAAGAATCAATGATCCCTTATGCACTTCCATACCTGCACCTCAAACGTCTGGATTGAATCCCCTTCTTCATTATATGTATATTGTCCCAACAGGACCCCTTCAGCTTGATTTTCATCATCCAAGCCCTGTGAACAAATGGAAATTAGTAAGCTTTCATTGCCACAGAGGGCTGTGGAGTTCAAGTCAGTGGATACTTTCAGGGCTGCCAACTCTCAGGCTTTTGGCATGAGACTCACGCATTTCGACAAATTCTCACGCTCTCATGCTGATCACAAATTTCTCACGCTCTGTCGTGAGAAATTCGGTGATCAACAAGAATTTCAACTGCATGGTCCGCGGGTGGGGAGCCAGGGCGGAGGGAGGGGTGGAAGCAGCGGCGGAGGCAGATGCGGACGGGAGCCAGGGCTGGCGAATGTTTGCCGGGCTGGCGAGTCGCTCGCTGCAGCTCCGGCCATGGAGCAGCCTCAGTGCAAGAGTCCTGGGCCGTCGGAAGCGTCGGAAGCGTTGAGCCGCTGCCGTTAAGTCTCTGTACCGAATTCGCCCTGGTATGGATCAGGCAGCGTCTCTGGAGAGAAGGAATGGGTGACGTTTCTGGTCGTGACCTTTCTAAGGGTCTCGACCCGAAACCTTTAGAAGGGTCTCGACTCGAAATGTCACCCATTCCTTCTCTCCAGAGATGCTGCCTGTCCTGCTGAGTTGCTCCAGCATTTTGTGTCTCTCTTCGGTTTAACCAGCATCTGCAGTTCCTTCTCACACAATGAGACCCAACAAACCGACTTTGAAGCTAGTACCACTCGGGTGGGGGAGGGACGGAGATAGAGGTGATGTTAAAGAAATCGATATTCATACTCAATCGGGGAAATTAGTTCATATCTGTCTTTAAATTGATATTTTGTTAATCTTTAAATGTAAGTCTTGGATACATGTATCGCGTGAACAAATAAGCAAAGGCAGGATGGTAAATATAAACTACAAATTAACTTCAGAAAATGAAACTTGTAGAGATGAACGTTGCCCTTCACTTTACAATGAATTATCAATCAGGGATTATGCAGTAAATGTCATTCAAATACTCTGCAACCTTGAGATAATATTGTTCTTGTTCAAATATGATAGGTAAGTTGATTTATTCAATATTATAATTAGTTCAAAGGTACAGTGTGGAAACAGGCCCTTCGGCCCCTCGAGTCCATGCCGACCATCGATCACCTGTTCACACTGGTTCTATGTTATCCCACTTTCTCATCCATCCCCGACACACTAGGGGGCAATTTACAGAGGGCCAAATAACCTACAAACCACGCAGTCACAGGGAGAACGTGCAAATTCCACACAGACAGCACCCAAAACCAGGATCGAACCCAGGTCTCCGGCGCTGTGGGGCATTAATTGTAATGCGAATACTTCAGCCTCTGCTGATATGTCGGGATGATTACCCAATATTACTGATTGTTAATCCATTGTATTATTGATTATATATATTACGCCCGTTCCCCTTTATCTGTACATTGTGAGCGGCTTGCTTGCATTTACCGGATAGCACGCAACAAAACCTATTCCCTGTACCTCGCTACAGGTGGCAATAGTAAACTAAATCAATCTATTTACAGTACATGTATCCCTGTGTTGTTGCTTTAACCGGCCTGTTAAAGTGCAGCAACTGAGAATGTCATTGTTCTGATGTTGCTGCACGTGACAACTAAACACTCTTGTCTTCATTCTACACTTGAAATTACCACAATTACATTTAAACGGCATTTGGACAGGTACACGTGCAGGAAGGAACTGCAGATGCTGGTTTAAACTGATAGACACAAAGTGCTGGAGTAACTCAGCGGGTCAGGCAGCATCTCTGGAGGAAAGGAATGGGTGATGTTTCGGGTCGAGCCCCGTCTTCAGACTGAAGGTCTGGTTAGTTGGCTTGGTATAAGTGTAAAGTCCCTAGTGTGTGTAGGATAGTGTTAATAACCATATAACAATTACAGCACGGAAACAGGCCATCTAGGCCCTACAAGTCCGTGCCGAACACTTATTTTCCCCTAGTCCCATCTTCCTGCACTCAGACCATAACCCTCCATTCTTGTCCCATCCATATACCTATCCAATGTATTTTTAAATGATAAAATCGAACCTGCCTCCACCACTTCCACTGGAAGCTCATTCCACACAGCTACCACTCTCTGAGTAAAGAAGTTCCCCCTCATGTTACCCCTAAACTTCTGTCCCTTAATTCTGAAGTCATGTCCTCTTGTTTGAATCTTCCCTATTCTCAGCTTATTCTCAGTCCCCCCTTAACCTTCTGCGCTCCAAGGAATAAAGACCTAACTTGTTCAACCTTTCTCTGTAACTTAGTTGTTGAAACCCAGGCAACATTCTAGTAAATCTCCTCTGTACTTTCTCTATTTTGTTGACATCCTTCCTATAATTGGGCGACCGAAATTGTACACCATACTCCAGAATTGGTCTCACCAATGCCTTGTACAATTTTAACATTACATCCCAACTTCTATACTCAATGCTCTGATTTATAAAAGCTAGCATACCAAAAGCTTTCTTTACCACCCTATCTACATGAGATTCCACCTTCAGGGAACTATGCACAGTTATTCCTAGATCCCTCTGTTCAACTGCATTCCTCAATTCGCTACCATTTACCATGTACGTCCTATTTTGATTTGTCCTGCCAAGATTTAGCACCTCACACTTATCAGCATTAAACTCCATCTGCCATCTTTCAGCCCATTCTTCCAAATGGCCTAAATCTCTCTGTAGACTTTGGAAAACTACTTCATTATCCACAACCCCACCTATCTTAGTATCATCTGCATACTTACTAATCCAATTTACCACACCTTCATCCAGATAAATGATGTACATGACAACAACAGTGGACCCAACACAGATCCCTGAGGCACCCCACTAGTCACCTGCCTCCAACCTGACAAACAGCCATCCACCATTACTCTCTGGCATCTCCCATTCAGCCACTGTTGAATCCATCTTGCTACTCCTCTCTCTTTTTCCGAACCAAGTGTCCAATTTCCCTTGAAATCCATGGCTCTTTCCAATTTTTACTATTTCATTTCAACCGAACAGGGACATAAAGATTCTGTACTCTTAAAATGTCCCCTTTAAATGTCCTCCATTTTCTTCTACATCATTCCCATGAAACAACATGTCCCAATTCACTCCTTTTAAATCCTTTCGCGTCTCATCAAAGTTAGCCTTTCTCCAATCAAAAATCTCAACCCTAGGTCCAGTTCTGACCCTCTCCATAATTATATTGAAACTAATGGTATTGTGATCACTGGTCCCGAACTGTTCCCCAACGCATACCTCCGCCACCTGCCCTATCTCATTTCCTAACAGGAGGTCCAGCGTTAATGTGTTGGGGTCGCTGGTCGGTGCGGACTCGGTGGGCCGAAGGGCCTGTTTCCATGTTGTATCTCTAAACTGAACCCTGTCCTGCTAGCAGGGCTGTGTAGGGCCGAGTGCCGGGACATGGTGACATCTGGCTCTGATCTCCACAAAGCCAATCACATAGAGAGCAGCAATATTACAACATTTTGAGATTTTAAAAAACAAGTCTGCAATTTATCCCATCAGATAAAGCATAAAATGAAGTTTAATTTGACACCTAATTCAATTTCATATCTTCAGTATTAAAAAGGTTATGGCCATTTTCATACTCGGAAATTAGCATCTTGTTCCCTATTGCTTTTCCATTGACTTAACACAAAGCTGTGATCGAGGACAGTCAAAAGCCCATAACTTTCATAAAAATCTAGAGTACTGAATGAAATTTTTAGTTATTATAGTTGAAGCATTCTGAAACAAATATAAAACATCTTTTTATATCACAGATGGAAGGAATTTAATGTTTAATTCCCATAAATGAATCTAGAAACAGCCACTCAATATAATTAAAATTATTATTTCTTCGCACAATACATGGGACTAAAACTAATTTTAGTCTAAAAATATTGACTATGGGTAGACAATAACACAAAATATAGATGATTTAGATGCTCTTATGACATGATTGTCCAGAAGAAAAGCATTAAAATCATCTTGCGAGTGGGTTTTTCTGTAACGCGATCGATTGGAATGCTGCATTTGCGGTGAATTTGAGCCCCATATCTGCAGGAAAAACACCGCCGGTCCGTATGGGGCAAAAACTCACATTTTTGCAAATGAAAATCAGATTAAAGCCATCCCGAGAAACAAGTTTATATGAGGGGGGGAGAAAAAGAGGGGAGAGAGAGGGGGGAGTGGGGGGGGACAAGAGGGGGGAGTGGAGGGGGGGAGGAAAGGGGGGAGGAGAGGAAAGGGGGGGAGGAGAGGAAAGGGGTGGAGGAGAGGAAAGGGTGGGGAGGAGAGGGGGGAGAGAAGAGGGCGGGGAGAGGAGGGGGGAGAGAAGAGGGGGGAGAGGAGAGAGGGGAGAGGAGATGCGGAGAGAGGTGGGGGGAGAGAAGAGAGGGGGAGAGGAGAGGGGGGAGGGTGAGGAGAATTGAGGGGGAGGTAAGGGGCAGGGAAGAGGCTAGGCATTGTGGAGGGGAGGGGGTTTAGGGGAGGGAGGGAGGGTGGGGGAGGGGATGGAGGGGAGGAAGGGATGGAGGGGAGGAGGGGAGAGAGAGAGAGGGGGGAGGGGGAGGAGAGAGGGGAGGGGGGGGAGGGAAAGGAGAGAGGGGAGGAGGGGGGGAGGGGGGAGCGAAGGGGGAGAGAGAGAAAGAGGGGGAGAGGAGGGTGTGTGAGAGGGTAGGGGGAGAGGTGGGAAGCAGGGAGGGGAGGGAGGGTGGAGGGAAGTGGGTAGGGGTGTGTGGAGGGGACTCGGATTTAAGGGAGGAATGGTGGGGGAGGGGAGGGGGGAGAAAAAGAGGGGAGAGAGAAATGGGGGGAGGGGGGGAGAAGAGAGGAAGGGGAGAGGGGGAGAGGGGGAGGAGAGGGGGGGAGGTGAGGGGGCGGAGAGGAGAGGGGGGAGAGGAGAGGGGGGAGAGGAGAGGGGGAGAGGAGAGGGGGGAGAGGAGAGGGGGATGGAGAGGAGAGAGGGGGAGAACCTAAAAAACATTTTAGAACCAAAAAAGACACATTCTGCAAGCATTGTAGAAGCAAAAGAGACACTTTTTGCAAATATTGTAGAACCAATAGACACTTTTTGCAAACATTTTAGAACCAATAAACACATTTTGCAAGCGTTTTAGAACCACTAAGGCCACTTACATTTGAGTCGACATGTGTTCAGTGTTATTCACAGCTCAGAGAAACGTGACCCTCTGCCTTCATCCATCATGAAGAGAATGTGAGGCACACCACTTCCTGGTTTTATAGTCCCTCCCCCCTGCCGCCAGCAGGGGCAGCAGAGAGAATGGGGAATTTTGTAAAAACATTAATATCTCTGTCATTTTTCATCGACGGGAAAAATCCTCGGCACACATACGACATAGGGGGGCTCTGAGCAAGGTGGCCAAAAATGATGACCGTATGTGGCGGCGTTCTCTCAGAAATCCCAGCACAGATGGCCAAAACCGGTCAAGAACAGACTTTTAGTAATATAAGATAAGATAGACGACTTACATTATGTTTTGTCCCCTTCATGCGATCCGCACCGTTGTAGGCATTGAGGGCATTTGAAGTCAGTTTTTATTTTAATGTAATTATTGAATTGTCTCGCGATTAAATAAATTAAAAAATCAGGAACGGAAGTCCGAACGTTTGTTCTTCAGCGGCTTAGCAGCCCGAGAAAAGCCAGCAGGATAAGCAGGAGAAAACGGCATTTTAATCTCCCTCCCCTCAAAGGCGCCAAAGTCAAGAACACGACCAGTGGCAGAACTGCAGCGCCGCTGAAGGTAAGTTTTGTAACATACGTATATAGAGCAGCACCGCAGATCAATGGGTCTCTGGTGCTAGGAGTCGGTCCACAGACACAGGGGAAATTGGATGTTACTCTGGCTTTTTGCGTCCCTATCAGTGACTTGAAGAGTGGGCTGGACAACGAGTGATTCAGCTGGTCGCGGCTCCCCTGATCTACGTTATTCCCACGCACTTATGGGCCTGTCCCATTGAAGCGACTCTTTAGGCGACTGTCAGTTTTATTAGCATTCACCTACAACACCTCGCGACAACCTACGACAACATCCAACAGCAAAAATTGTTGCCCCTGTCGCTTGTAGTCGCCCAAAAGGTCACATAAGTGGGACAGGCCCTTCAGGTTGTGGCTTGGTGCATCCCTTGGGCTTGGTCCCTCGCAATTTGTCACTCCCAACTCTCACCCAATTTTGGCAGCCCTGTACTTTTAAGGCAGAGATAGACAAATTCTTGATTACAACGGGTGTCAAGGGTTATTTTGGGAACAGGGATGGGTTGTTGGGTGGAGGTTGCTATGGAAGGAATCTGCAGTCTCTATCCCTCTATGATTTCTGCCAATTTACCTCAACCCTGCACAATGAGAAATCGCACTACAATTTTCCAGCAGAGCCCATTGCTGCTTTTGGTTCATGATGTGACAATTATTAAGTTAATGCAGAGAACAAGAGTTACTGAGACATTTTTAACACCTTGTTCCCAAGACAGATACTCTCACACCATTTATAAAGTATCAGGACAAGTACCTGAATCAGCAGGACCTCCGTCTCAGGCAGTGTGATCAAATGCAACCCGAAATATGCTTTCTCCGATTTCCTCTAAATCTTTCTTTGCTTAAAAACCTATACCCTCTGGATTTAGGCACCTCTGTAGCTACAGGCAAAAGCTGGCAAATGGGATTAGTTGTACGGGTACTTGATGGCTGACGTGGACGTGTTGGGCCCAAAGGGCCTGTTTCTCTGCTATATGACTCCATAAGTAGATTTTTAAAATCTAAACTCAATTGAAGATTTGACAAACACACTGACAATCAACATTCAGGTGAGAGGAATGGGGAGCATAAAGCATTGTAGTTTGGTTAAAGCAGATGGAAGGAGCCCACTTTTCCTTCAGGAAGGATATTTTTGCTATGGAGGGATCACATCAAAAGTGCAGCAGTTTAACAGTAGGGATGGCAGGGCTGACGTCTGAAGAGCAAACTGGTCAATATTCACTGGGGTTTGGAAGGAATGATAATTTTAGAGAAACCTACACAATTTAGAAGTTCTAAATGCAGGAAGATTGTTCCCGATGTTGGGGAAGTCCAGGACAAGGGGTCACAGCTTAAGGATAAGGGGGAAATCCTTTAAAACCGAGATGAGAAAAACTTTTTTCACACAGAGAGTGGTGAATCTCTGGAACTCTCTGCCACAGAGGGTAGTTGAGGCCAGTTCATTGGCTATATTTAAGAGGGAGTTAGATGTGGCCCTTGTGGCTAAGGGGATCAGAGGGTATGGAGAGAAGGCAGGTACGGGATACTGAGTTGGATGATCAGCCATGATCATATTGAATGGCGGTGCAGGCTCGAAGGGCCGAATGGCCTACTCCTGCACCTAATTTCTATGTTTCTATGTTTCTAACAGGACTGGGAAGATTAGAGGTAAGATGTTCCTGATTCTGGGGAGATTCAGGACCAGTTTCACAGTGCAAGGATAAGGCGAGGTCATGTAGAACTCAGAGGGGGAGAAATCTCTTCATCCAGAGTAGTGAACTACCACCTCCAGTTTAAATTCCATTTGGAATATTTTGGAGGACCAAGAAACCAAGAACCAAGAATTCTCTATCATGGAATGCAATTGAAATCAGATCGTTGAATATACTCATGTGTTAAATATTGTTTTTGTAGCTAGAGGGACAAAGAGGTATGGGGAGAAAGATATGGGGAGTCCACCAACTGGGGATCAATTTGTATGATCAACCATGATCACACTGAGGGGTTGAGTGGGCTTGAAGGGCCACATTGCTTACTCCTGTTCATAATTTCCATGTTTCTATTCCATATCCCAGAACTGTGGTACTGAACAAGCACGCATGATGGGCCAATACATGACTTTTTTTGACATATATATCAATACCTTGCATTCTTCTGACTGGGAAGAACTGTTATGCAGACATAGTATGTTTCACATAAACCTGGGAAAGCAGAAGACACATACTAGTTGTGGTGCCCCCAACAGCAAATCTTGAAGTTGTGGACATATGGCGTCCCTGTACCTTTCTGCCTCTAGGAGAGGATTCGAAGGTCACTGCTTTCAAGACAGTAGGGAGCAGCAGTACAAGGATTATATACCTGAATGACAGCTCTGGGTGAGTGAGATTGGTACCACAGTGGAATGCCAAACAGACTATGAATAGTCTTGGTCTCTAACGTCTCTGTGCAGCGTGTGTGGATCACACTGCCACCTAACAAGATAAAAAATAATTATAATCATATCACTGAATGGACAAAGTTAATCATGAATCCTTCAAGAAATATGCAGGTTTGCAGTGAACTGGTTCTGGACTCGTCCAACATTGGGAACATTTTTCCTGCTTCTAGCTTCTCCAGTCCTTTTATAATTTTATATGTTTGCATAAGATCTCCCCTCATCCTTCTCAACTCCAGTGAATACAAGCCAAGTCTTTTCAATCTTTCCTGATATGACAGTCCCGCCATCCAGTGAATAATCTCGTGAACCTACGCTGCACTGCCTCAATCACAAGGATGTCCTTCCTCAAATTAGACCAAAACTGCACACAATACTCCAGATGTGGTCCCACCAGAGCCCTATACAACTGCAGAAGGGCCTCTTTACTCCTATTCTGAAATCCTCTTGTTATAAAGGCCAACATTCCATTAGCTTTCTTCACTGCTGTACCTGTAAGCCAACTTTCAGTGACTGGTGCACTAGGACGTCCAGGTCTCGCTGCACCTCCTCCTTACCTAACATAACCCCATTGAGATAATATTCTGCCCCCTTGTTTTTGCCACCAAAGAGGATAACATCACATGTATCCATATTATACTGCATCTGCAATGCATCTGCCCACTCACTCAACCTGTCCAGGTCAACCTGCAAGCTCCTAACATCCTCTTCACAGTTCACACTGCCACCCAGCTTTGGGTCATCTGCAAACTTGCTAGTGTTGCTCCTAATTCCCTCTTCCAAATCATTAATATATATGGTAAACAGTTGCAGCCCCAACACCGAGCTTTGCGGCACTCCACTCGCCACTGACTGCCATTCTGAAAAGGACCCATTCACTCCTATTGTTTGCTTCCTGTCTGCCAACCAATGTTCTATCCATGTTAAAATCTTACCCCAATACCATGTGCTCTAATTTTAGTCACCACTCCCGTGCGGGACCTTATCAAAGGTTTTGATCACCAATACTATTTCTAGAGCCACCTCCCTGAGGATCCAGGGATGCAGACCATCAGGCCCAGGGGATTTATCATCCTTCGGTCCCATTAGCCTACCCAATACTATTTCTCGCCCAATGAAAACTTCGTTCAGTTCCTCTGCCCCCTTAGATCCTCTGTCCTCCAGTACATCTGGGAGATTGTTTGTGTCTTCCTTTGTGAAGACAGATCCGAAGTACCTGTTCAATTCTTCTGCCATTTCCTTGTTACCCACACCAGGGCATCGGAGGTGTCCTCATTCTTCAGGGAACGGGGGTTCCCATCTTCTACCATAGATGAGGTTCTCACCAGGAATTCTTCCATACCCCGTCACATTTACTCTCTCTCCCCATCCCCCCACTCATAACAAGGGCAGTCCCCCTGGTCCTCACCTTCCACCCTATCAGCCATCATGTACAACAAATAATCCTTCCAGCATAGATGCTGCCGCGCCCGCTGAGTTTCTCCAGCATTTTTGTCTACCTTTGTTTTCCAGCATCTGCAGTTCCTTCTTAAACATAAAAAATAATTTCTCCTGTGTCTGCCTTCAAGGGACCCACATTTGACTTTGCTACTCTTTTTCCCTTAATGTATCTAAAGAAGCATTTACTGTCCTTCTTTATATTCCTGGCCAGCCTCCCCTCGTACTTGATCTTTTCAGCCCGTATTGCCCGTTTTGTTTCCTTCTGTTCTATGAAAGTTTCCCAATCCTGTGGCTTCCGGCTACTCTTTGCTGTGTTATACATCTTTTCTTTTAGTTTTATTCTGTCCTTAACTTCTCTTGTTAGCCACGGTTACCTGCTACTCCCTTTAGAATCTTTCTTCCTATTTGGAATGAAATGATCCTGCGTTTTCCAGATTATGCCCAGAAATTCCTGCCATTGCTGTTCCACCGTCATTCCTGCTAGGATCCCTTTCCAGTCTACCTTGGCCAGCTCCTCTCTCATGCCTTCATAGTCCCCTTTGTTCAACTGCATCACCGGCAGTTCCGATTTAACCTTCTCCTTCTCAAATTGCAGATGAAAACTAATCCGACAGAGGCCCGGGAGCCGTTACAGGGGGAGGAGCGACCTCCGTGTGGTGAGTTAAAAAACCCATCGCGGGGCTTGTTTCAACAGAGGCCTTGTTTCAACAGAGGCCCAGGAGCCGTTACAGAGGGAGGAGCGACCTTCGTGTGGTGAGTTAAAAAAACCATCGCGGGGCTTGTCTCAACAGAGGCCCGGGAGCCGTTACAGGGGGAGGAGCGACCTTCGTGTGGTGAGTTAAATAACCCATCGCGGGGCTTGTCTCAACAGAGGCCCGGGAGCCGTTACAGGGGGAGGAGCGACCTCCGTGTGATGAGTTAAAAAACCCATCGCGGGGCTTGTTTCAACAGAGGCCCAAGAGCCGTTACAGAGGGAGGAGCGACCTTCGTGTGGTGAGTTAAAAAAACCATCGCGGGGCTTGTCTCAACAGAGGCCCGGGAGCCATTACAGGGGGAGGAGCGACCTCCGTGTGGTGAGTTAAAAAACCCTTCGCGGGGCTTGTTTCAACAGAGGCCGAGGAGCCGTTACAGAAGGAGGAGCGACCTTCGTGTGGTGAATTAAAAAACCCATCGCGGGGCTTGTCTCAACAGAGGCCCAGGAGCCGTTACAGAGGGAGGAGCGATCAAAGTCTGCAACGTTCCATTCGTAGATCACACTTCAAATTAAGGGGGCTGGAGGAAGCCTCTGATTGGTCGAACGGACTAGAGGAAGCAGCCGTTACAGGACTAGAGGAAGCAGCTGATTGGCTTGTATCCCGGGTAAGGCTTTATTGTATTCGGTTAAGGGGGAGAATGAGGGCCAGGGCAGTTTACTGTTCTGGATGTCAGATGTGGGAGGTCATGGAGTCTGAGTGCCCTCCAGACGTCCACATCTGTGCCAGGTGCGTCGAGATGGGGCTCCTAAGGGACAGTGTTAGGAACCTGGAACAGCAACTCGATGACATCTGTCTGCTCAGGGAGAGCGAGGAGGTCATAGATAGGAGTTACAGGGAGGTGGTCACTCCAAGACCACGGGAGACAGAAAACTGGGTCACAGTTAGGAAGGGCAACGGGCAGAGGCAGGGACTGGTGAGTACCCCGGTGGCTGTACACCTTGAAAATAAGTACTCATGTTTGAGTAAGTGTGGGGGAGACAGCCTACCTGGGGGCAGCGACAGCGGCCGGGCATCTGGCATAAAGACCGGTCCTGTTGCTCAGAAGGGTAAGGAAAATAAGAGGAGGGCAATTGTAATAGGGGACTCTATAGACAGGGGGTCGGATAGGCGATTCGGTGGACGCAGACAAGAGACCCTGATGGTAGTTTGCCTCCCTGGTGCCAGGGTCAGGGATGTGACTGAACGGGTCCAAGAAATCCTGAAATGGGAGGGAGAGGAGCCTGAAGTTGTGGTACATATAGGTACCAACGACATAGGTAAAAAAAGAGAAGAGGTCCTGAAAGAAGAACTTAGGGAGTTAGGTAGAGAGTTAAGGAGAAGGACTGCAAAGGTAACAATCTCAGGATTACTGCCTGTGCCACGCGACAGTGAGAGTAGGAATGGAGCGAGGTGGAGGATAAATGAGTGGATGAGGGACTGGTGCAGTGGGTACGGATTCAAGTTTCTGGATCATTGGGACCTCTTTTGGGGAAGGTGCGACCTGCACAATTATCTAAATTGAATAACATCATTTTGGATAAGGAGAATCCAATAACGGAAATATATCGTCAAGCATGGGAAAATGAAATGGGATTGGCTATAACAAAAGAAAACTGGGAAGAAAGTCTACAACGAATACACCGGTGTTCATTAAACGCCAGACATATATTGATACAATTTAAAGTATTATATAGGTTACATTATTCGAAAACTAAATTAAATAGTATTTTTCCGAATCTCTCCGCTATTTGTGATAAGTGCAAGAAAGCAGAGGCAAATTTAATACATAGTTTCGTTACATGTCCTAAATTGAATTATTACTGGACAGAAATTTTTAAAGTTATTTCTGAAGTCATCAAAGTTAAATTGGACCCTAACCCAAAGCTAATAATATTTGGAATTCCGGATTTACATCTATCACTTACAGTAAATCAAAGAAATTTCTTTGATTACTGTTTGATAATTGGGAAAAAAATCATATTGAAATTTTGGAAGGGAACATTATCCCCCACAACCAAAATGTGGGCAGCAGAGATGATGGAGACGTTACATCTGGAAAGAATTAGATTTGTCCTATTGGACAAGTATAATTCTTTTGAACAGATATGGTCTCCATATATACAGTATTTAGAGAAGTAGCTGTTCTTGGCAACACAGCTCGGCGTGCACCCTGCGGGATTTGGTGAGAATAATTCATTTTTATATTGGAATTAACATATATGTCTTTATTGATACTATCACTTGTTATTAACAATACACATTGTGGGTTTTTTTTTTTTTTTTTTTTTTTTTTTTTTTTCGTTTCTCTTTTCTTTCTTATATATAATCAAATTATTATTTAATCACTCTCTTAATGATTTATAACTGTTCTATTCTTTTTCAATCATTATTTCTAAAAAAAATAGTAGATAAGTATTATTAGTGTTTTACTTAATGCAAATTGAATTAATTTGATATAAAGTTGTTTGAAGCATTGTAATTGATTACCTTTAATAAAAAAATATATTACAAGAAAGGACGGGTTGCACTTGAACTCGAGGGGGACCAATATCCTGGCGGGGAGATTTGCAAAGGCTACTGGGGAGACTTTAAACTAGTATGGTTGGGGGGAGGGACTCAAATTGGGAAAGCTAGCAGTTAGTGTGTGAGGCAGGGGGCAGAGAAGGGTAGCACTCTGATCCAAAATGTAGGGGAGAGAGAAGAAAAAGACAATAAACAGAGAATAAGAGAGGGTGGGTTTCTTAAATGTGTTTATTTAATGCTAGAAGCATTGTAAGAAAGGTGGATGAACTTAGAGCCTGGATTGACACCTGGAAGTATGATGTTATGGCGATCAGTGAAACATGGTTGCAGGAGGGCTGTGATTGGAAACTAAATATTCCAGGATTTCGTTGCTTCAGGTGTGATAGAATTGGAGGGGCAAGAGGTGGAGGTGTTGCATTGCTTATCAGGGAAGATATTACAGCAGTGCTTTGGCAGGATAGATTGGAGGGCTCGTCTAGGGAGGCTATTTGGGTGGAACTGAGAAATGGGAAAGGGGTAGCAATATCCCTTATTATAGCAATATCAATATTATAGACCGCCAAATGGGGAGCGAGAATTGGAAGAGCAAATATGTAAGGAGATTGCAGATATTAGTAGTAAGCACAAGGTAGTGATTGTGGGAGATTTCAATTTTCCACACATATACTGGGAAACACATTCTGTAAATGGGCTGGATGGGTTGGAGTTTGTAAAATGTGTGCAGGATAGTTTTTTGCAGCAATATATAGAAGTACCTACTAGAGACCTCCTGTTAGGAAATGAGATGGGTCAGGTGGCAGAGGTATGCGTTGGGGAACAGTTCGGGACCAGTGATTACAATACCATTAGTTTCAATATAATTATGGAGAGGGTCAGAACTGGACCTAGGGTTGAGATTTTTGATTGGAGAAAGGCTAACTTTGAGGAGATGCGAAAGGATTTAAAAGGAGTAAATTGGGACATTTTGTTTTATGGGAAAGATGTGGAAGAGAAATGGAGTACATTTAAAGGTGACATTTTAAGAGTACAGAATCTTTATGTCCCTGTTCGGTTGAAAGGAAATAGTAAAAATCGGAAAGAGCCATGGTTTTCAAGGGAAATTGGACACTTGGTTCGGAAAAAGAGGGAGATCTACAATAATTTTACTTCGGAGTCACGTGAGTGACTACGTGAAGAACCCGCTCAGTGCGCAGGCGCGGGATTACGCCAGCAGTGCAACAGCGGCCGCAACGTGAGCTAGGCTGTCCCGTTACAGGATGAACCGGACCGTCAGGTGAGTATCCTGAGGTCGGGGTTTCTTTTACAGGTGAGCCATTTTTCTGCTTGTGTTTTTTACAGGCAGAGAAAAAGGTTCTGGAACAAAACTGTCCCCCGTTCAAGGAGGAACGGTTTCCCGTCGGGGGGAAGGGGGGCAGCAACAGGCGGTAGGAGCGACCCGGTGTTCCGCTATTCCCCGACACCGTGCCGAGGCCAGCCCGCTAGTACCTGAGCAGCGGGCTGGCCGCATAGCCACTCGAGAGGCATCCGGCAGGTGTTCCCGATTGGGACGGGACGTCTCTCCACCCGCACGGGGGGAGAGAGAGCCGCCTGAGCCGCTGGAGCGGCTCACGGAGCAGGAGCCTGCGAGACGCGCTGCTTGAGGGGCGCTCTCGCTTCTACAAGGCAAAAGCTCCAGAAGAAGGCGGTAGGAACCGGGCGCTCCGCTATTCCCATCACCGCGCCGAGCCCAGTCCCGCTAGTGCCTGAACTGCGGGCTGGATATCTAGCCATCCGAACAGGCATCCGGCCGGTGGCGTCCGATTCGTCGGACGGGGACATGTCTCCACCTAAATGGAGGAGAGACAGCCGCCTGAGCTGCATCCAACAGCAATTGGAGCAGCTCCAGCGAGATGCGCAGAAAGAGCGCTCTCGCGAAAAGAAAAAACAAGACTTTCGAAATCTGCCCCCGTCCAACTCCGCAAGAGGAGAAGGGGGGGGGGGGGGGGGCAGCAACAGGCGGTAGGAGCGCTATCCGGGCGTTCCGCTATCCCCGACACCGAGCCGAGTCCAGCTCCGCTAATGTCTGAACAGCGGGCTGGAGGCAAAGCCAAACGGAAGAGCAACCGGCCGGTGGCATCCGACTAGTCGGACGGGGACGTCTCTCCACCCAGGAGGGGGAGGGACAGCCGCCTGAGCCGCATGGAGCGGCTCTTGGAGCAGGTGCTCCAGCAAGGTGCACCCCAGGAGGGGAGCTCTTGCAGAGGGAGGTCAGGCACTCTCTCTACAGTGCCTCCTGCACTGTCCATTGCATCCTCCTTTCCAGAGGATAGCTTTGGGGACCAGGACTGGGCTGGTCCAGAACAAGGGGTTATGGCTGAAGATTTCGGGAGTATGCAGGGGGTGCAGGAGCAGGAACAGCTGCTTGGTGCAGTGGGCCGCTACGTGTCAAAACCCCGTGCAGGGGAACCGCTAGAGGCCAAACTAGCGGCAAGTATCAATCACCTTTCCAACAGAGCTCTGCAGGGGCAGGTGATTAATGAAGCTTTAGATACCTATACGGTGCCGGAGAACTGTGAATCTCTAAAAGTACCAGCGGTGAACAGCCAAATCTGGGGACACATTGGGGCAACCATCCGGCACCACGAGCTAAAGCTGCAGCGGATACTCCGACTATTGACAGCAGGCATCACTTCGTTTGCTCCTTCTATAAACAACACCGAGATGACCACCAATCAACAGGATACACTCGCGTTGTTGTGTAACACGCAGTTTGAAATTAATAGTCTGCGGAAATAAATCATCAAACCTGCCATCAGTCCTCGATTTGCCGGGCTGTGTAAAACACCAGCCGATAAGCCAGACAGGCTGCTCTTCGGGAAGGCAGGGTATAAAACGAGCAAACTGAAAACACACACCACCAAGTGGCAGCACCCTGCCGCATCCACCAGTAAACATCCACCATTCAACACTGGTGAAAGCTCGGGGTCCGCTTACTTTCACCGTAAGTCTTTTTAGACCAGGGCCCAGAGCGGACCCCATGGAAAATGCGCCAACCCCCAACAAACACTCCACATCAGACACCTCGCAAGCCGACCAAAGGGAATCAGAGGAAATACCCGTAACCATGGAGGTAGGTGGGTCTGGTTCCTATCACCTTTTGGGAGGTGAAGGCTTAATACTAACAGGAGGTAGATGGCACTGGTTTGAAGCATAGTGGATATAAAATACAATTCATGTCAGAAAAAACGCCGCCAGTTCAACAATGGCCCCAAAGGGTATTTCTCCCTCCGTCAAAGAGAAACGTGAGGGACAAGCTGAACTGGTGAGACTTATCACAAAGGGGGTCATCGAAAAGACCAAACATGAACCTTTGGAATTTGTATCGAATATATTCACTAACACCAAAACCAAAAAAAAAAAAAAAAAAAAAAAAAAAAAAAAAGAAAAATAGTGGCTGTCGCATCATCATTGACTTAACATCACTAAACAAATTTGTTAAGTATATACATCTCAAAATGGAGACATATGTTACTGCCAAACAACTGAATTCCAAAGGATATTCGACAAGTAGTAAGAGTAATTGGGAAAATGGTAGCAGCATTTCCGGCTACTCAATTCGGACCTTTGCACTATAATTTTTTTTTACAGAGAGCAAAGGTACAGGCAATAAAACGACATACAGGTAACTATGATCGTGTCATGAACTTACCCACTGAAGCAATATCAGAGCTACAGTGGTGGGCAGAAAACGTTTGGCATAGTTTCAGCCCTATCTTTATCACTAACCCTACTTTAGTTACTAAAACAGATGCCAGTGCTCAAGGCTGGGGAGCGACTAACTCCATATCCAGCACAGGTGGTAGATGGACTAACCTAGAGTCATCATTACTACTTACACTAGGCATTAACTCTCTAGAGATGTTGGGCGCCTTTTATGGTTTAAAAGCATATGTATCTAATATGCAGCACTTGCATGTTCGGTTACAAATTGATAAATACTACGGTGATGGCTTATATTAACCATATGGGTGGCATAAAATCATTGTCATGCGACAAATTGGTCAACATGATTTGGCAATGGTGTGTCGAAAGACATATTTGGCTATCAGCTACTTACCTACCAGGCAAGCTAAACACCCATGCCATGAGAAAATTAAACGCCTGGGTTGCAAGTTTGAACAGACCTTACCTGGAACTGGGATTGTCCAAACAAACCATCACCATGTCGGCATCCCTTCGAACATCCACCAGAGGCAGTACTTAACCAGCATCAAAAAAGGGAGAAGTACTGCCAGGAAACAGGGACGACATACGCAGCAGCTACAGCCACCAACATACTGGAGTTCCTGGCCTATCTACACCACGATGTAGGGATCAGCTACAGTGCCATCAACAACCAGCGCCAGGACAACAGGGGATGGGATCCCATCCACTGGTGGTAAAACTGATGAAGGGCATTTACAATATCAAGCCCTAAGCCCAGGTATACCCATATTTGGGATATCAGTGTGGTCCTGACATATCTCAGGGAATGGCCACCAGCCAGATCCCGCCGGCCTCGAGCAAGCTACACTAAAGACGCTCATGTTGATGGCACTTGTATCCGCTCGGACGGTCCAGTCACTACACCTATTGCGACTGGACAACATGATCACAGCTCCAGACCAGATCTGTCGTTATTCAGCGACTGATCAAACAGAGTAGACTAGGAACACCTAATCCAGTCGTAGCTTACCCACCAGAACCACGGTTATGTGCCATGACTCACCTACTATCCTACATAGACACAACCAAAATATACGAGGGAGATGAAAAGCCTTGTGGGTCAGTCACAAAAACCTTATGGTCGGGTGACGAGCCAAACCATTGCGAGATGGCTCAAGCAGGTGCTAGAAACTGCTGGGATAAACACTAACATGTACAAATTTTATTCCACCAGGACAGCATCCATGTCGACGGCTAAAGAATGGACATGCCTATAGACCACATCCTGGCTACAGCAGGATGGTGGGGGGGAAAAAACGTTCAGAAATTTTATAATAAGCCGTTGGCAAAACCTGGTTTATTTGCAGTAAAGATTTACGAACTGCAAATATTCAATTTAAGCCCAGGGGAGCAACTTAATTCTTTGTTGTTATTGTTTAAAAAATACCATTGTGTTTTTCTACAAATAGATTCATTGGTTGATTACGATAACACTTCCTCCCTCAAGAACTTCGGCAGTGAGTGAAATGAAACTGTTACACGGTTTGAAATCACAGAGCTTTGAAATCTTCACGTAGTCACTCACGCGACTCCGAAGTAAAATAGTAAGATTAAACGAGAATTTACCAGTTTGAAGTTTGATCTGTATTTTATGAGGAGTTACGATGAGGGATTACGTGCCCTCCGCTCCCACCCTCGTTATATGGATCAAACTAATAAATTGATATCTCCTTATCTTTACTATCTTTACTTCAAATAACTGTGTCTATCTGTGATTCCACACCGCTGCTTGGAAGTATGCCGCACCTGCGCACTGAGCGGGTTCTTCACGTAATCCCTCATCGTAACTCCTCATAAAATACAGATCAAACTTCAAACTGGTAAGTTCTCGTTTAATCTTACTATTATAGGCAGCATGGAGTAAATGAGGTGCTTGAGGAGTATAAAGAATGTAAAAAGAATCTTAAGAAAGAAATTAGAAAAGCTAAAAGAAGATATGAGGTTGCTTTGGCAAGTAAGGTGAAAGTAAACCCAAAGGGTTTCTACAGCTATATTAATAGCAAAAGGATAACGAGGGATAAAATTGGTCCATTAGAGAGTCAGAGTGGAGAGCTAACTGCAGAGCCAAAAGAGATGGGGGAGATATTGAACAATTTCTTTTCTTCGGTATTCACCAAGGAGAAGGATATTGAATTATGTGAGGTAAGGGAAACAAGTAGAGTAGCTATGGAAACTATGAGATTCAAAGAAGAGGAAGTACTGACACTTTTGAGAAATATAAAAGTGGATAAGTCTCCAGGTCCGGACAGGATATTCCCTAGGACATTGAGGGAAGTTAGTGTAGAAATAGCAGGTGCTATGACAGAAATATTTCAAATGTCATTAGAAACGGGAATAGTGCCGGAGGATTGGTGTACTGCGCATGTTGTTCCATTGTTTAAAAAGGGGTCTAAGAGTAAACCTAGCAATTATAGACCTGTTAGTTTGACGTCAGTGGTGGGAAAATTAATGGAAAGGATACTTAGAGATAATATATATAAGCATCTGGATAAACAGGGTCTGATTAGGAACAGTCAACATGGATTTGTGCCTGGAAGGTCATGTTTGACTAATCTTCTTGAATTTTTTGAAGAGGTTACTCGGGAAGTTGATGAGGGTAAAGCAGTGGATGTTGTATATATGGACTTTAGTAAGGCCTTTGACAAGGTTCCTCATGGAAGGTTGGTTAAGAAGGTTCAATGGTTGGGTATTAATGGTGGAGTAGCAAGATGGATTCAACAGTGGCTGAATGGGAGATGCCAGAGAGTAATGGTGGAAGGTTGTTTGTCAGGTTGGAGGCCAGTGACTAGTGGGGTGCCACAGGGATCTGTGTTGGGTCCACTGTTGTTTGTCATGTACATCAATGATCTGGATGATGGTGTGGTAAATTGGATTAGTAAGTATGCAGATGATACTAAGATAGGTGGGGTTGTGGATAATGAAGTAGATTTTCAAAGTCTACAGAGAGATTTATGCCAGTTGGAAGAGTGGACTGAAAGATGGCAGATGGAGTTTAATGCTGATAAGTGTGAGGTGCTACATCTTGGCAGGACAAATCAAAATAGGACGTACATGGTAAATGGTAGGGAATTGAAGAATGCAGGTGAACAGAGGGATCTGGGAATAACTGTGCACAGTTCCCTGAAAGTGGAATCTCATGTAGATAGGGTGGTAAAGAAAGCTTTTGGTGTGCTGGCCCATATAAATCAGAGCATTGAGTATAGAAGTTGGGATGTAATGTTAAAATTGTACAAGGCATTGGTGAGGCCAATTCTGGAGTATGGGGTACAATTTTGGTCGCCTAATTATAGGAAGGATGTCAACAGAATAGAGAGAGTACAGAGGAGATTTACTAGAATGTTGCTAGGGTTTCAGCAACTAAGTTACAGAGAAAGGTTGAACAAGTTAGGGCTTTATTCTTTGCAGCGCAGAAGGTTAAGGGGGGACTTGATAGAGGTCTTTAAAATGATGAGAGGGATAGACAGAGTTGACGTGGATAAGCTTTTCCCACTGAGAGTAGGGAAGATTCAAACAAGGGTACATGACTTGAGAATTAAGGGACAGAAGTTTAGGGGTAACATGAGGGGGAACTTCTTTACTCAGAGAGTGGTGGCTGTGTGGAATGAGCTTCCAGTGAAGGTGGTGGAGGCAGGTTCGTTTTTATCATTTAAATATAAATTGGATAGTTATATGGACGGGAAAAGAATGGAGGGTTATGGTATGAGCGCAGGTATATGGGACTAGGGGATAATACGTGTTCGGCACGGACTAGAAGGGTCGAGATGGCCTGTTTCCGTGCTGTAATTGTTATATGGTTATATTATATGGTTATATTATGATCACTACTTCCAAGCGGTTCCTTTACCTCGAGTTCTCTTATCAAATCTGGTTCATTGGACAACATCAAATCCAGAATTGCCTTTTCTCTGGTCGGCTCCATTACAAGCTGCTCTTAGAATCCATCTCGGAGGCACTCTACAAGCTCTCTTTCTTGGGGTCCTGAAGCAACCTGATTTTCCCAGTCTACCTGCATATTGAAATCCCCCATCACCACAGTGACATTACTTTGTTCCATGCCAGTTTTAACTCCTGCTGCAACTGTCACCCTACATCCGGGCTACTATTTGGGGTCTGTAGATAACACCAATTAGTGTCTTCTTGCCTTTACAGTTCCTCAACCAAATCCACAGTGACTCTACCTCATCAGTCCCTATGTCTTCCCTCGCAAGGGACTGAATTCCATCACTCACCAGCAGAGCTACCCCCCCCCCCACCTCTGCCCACCTACATGTCCTTTCTATAGGATGTATATGCCTGAATATTAAGTTCCCAGCCCGATCCTCCTGCAGCCACCTCAGTAATCCCCACAATGTCATATCTACCAACCTTTAATTGAGCCTCAAGCTCATCTACTTTACTTCTTATACTTGGCCATACTCTCCTATCCCTTTGTGAGCTTTCTTTCCCATTAATGCTGTACTCCAGCATCCAACTATCCCTTTACACTCTTTCCCTTTAAATCCGTCCTTGGCTATCCCATTTTACACCCCCCCCCCCTTATTCAGTTTAAAACCACCCGTGTATCTGTGGCAAACCTGCCTGCCAGAATGCTGGTCCCCCACCTGTTAAGAAGAACTTTCCAATGTGTCCAAGAACTCAACACATCCAGCACAACTGCAGAAATAATTTAATGTTACAATCGCAATTGTTTAATTAAACCTGAAAACTAATTTTCATACAATGTCTAACAGGTTGCACAGAATCCAGCTGAAACTTTAAATGTACAGCTGAATGGCCACCAGGTGGCAGTAGTTGGATAAGTACCCTCCCAAATCTTAACCATTTACTTGCCCTCATAATTTTTTCATTCAATACAACTATAATAAACAAGGAGCTACTTTTGCAAAAAATTAAGTACAATGAGAAAGATTTCTATAACATAAAATGGAAGCAATACTTCCACCAGCTGACCAAGGTATAAAAATGTTGTTATTTGTGGGCAGTTAGCTGGGAACATGTGCAAGAAATGACTGCTGGCTGCATAGGTTATTTTCTCAATTATATAAAGCTATATAGCATTACATCTGACCTAGTTTAGAGACTAACCAGAAAGGACAATTTATATTGTAGAACATATATTTTTTATATATTGTAGAACATATATGTATATTGAGTATAGAAGCTGGGATGTAATGTTAAAATTGTACAAGGCATTGGTGAGACCAAATCTGGAGTATGGTGTACAATTTTGGTCACCCAATTATAGGAAGGATGTCAACAAAATAGAGAGAGTACAGAGGAGATTTACTAGAATGTTGCCTGGGTTTCAACAACTAAGTTACAGAGATAGGTTGAATAAGTTAGGTCTTTATTCTCTGGAGCGCAGAAGGTTAAGGGGGGACTTGATAGAGGGTTTTAAAATGATGAGAGGGATAGACAGAGTTGATGTGATCAAGCTTTTCCCTTTGAGAATAGGGAAGATTCAAACAAGAGGACATGACTTCAAAATTAAGGGACAGAAGTTTAGGGGTAACATGAGGGGGAACTTCTTTACTCAGAGAGTGGTAGCGGTGTGGAATGAGCTTCCAGTGGAAGTGGTGGCGGCAGGTTCGTTGGTATCATTTAAGAATAAATTGGATAGGCATATGGATGAGAAGGGAATGGAGGGTTATGGTATGAGTGCAGGCAGGTGGGACTAAGGGAAAAAATTGTTCGGCACGGACTTGTAGGGCCGAGATGGCCTGTTTCCGTGCTGTAATTGTTATATGGTTATATGGTGATATGGTTATATTTACATCGCAGGAACAGGCCCTTTTGGCGCACTGTGTCTGCACCGACCATGATGTCAGCCTAACGCATCCCATCTGACATGGTCTGCATCCCTCTACTCCCTGTCTGTACATGTATTTGTCCAAATGCCTTTTAAAGATTACTATTGTATCTGCTTCCACCACCTCCCCTGACAGCACACCTTCAGCTGTGCAAGAAAAACTTGCCTCACACATCTCCTTTAAACATCTCCCCCTCTCACCTTAACTCGATGCCCTCGCGTATTTGACATTTCCACCATGGGGAAAAGACTGCCGACTCCATCTATATATCTCTCATAATTTTATATACTTCTAACAGGTCTCGTCTCAGCCTTTGACGCTCCAGCAAAAACATTCCGTTTGTCCAACCTCCCCTTATAGCTAACATTCTATTCTAGCATTCTGTCTAATCCAGGCAGTATCCTGGTCATTCTGCAGATGGCTGAAACCTAAAGTAGATCTTCAGCTTTCTACACAATTCCAATTAAATCCAATGTTAGCTTGAGAAGACCCAAGCTTCTAGCCACATTTCAAACCATGAGCTTGTCTTCTTTTCTTGCACTTCTACAGGTGTTTAAGATTTCATTCGTCTGCCACTAGTTGCATCTCCACCGATCCAGCTGGTATCGACGTTCATCTCAAATGCCTCCTGATCTCCAGCCTATCTATTTTGTTCTCACTTTCTCTGCAACTTAAATTTTGCTTCAAGGAATAAAACTGGCTAACCAACAGAAGAGCACAGCACAGGGAAGCACAGTGACGGATCGGTAGATCTCCTGCCTGACAACACCACAGATTTGGGTTTGATCCTGACTACGGGTGCTGCCTGTACGGAGTTTGTACATTCTCGCTGTGACCGCATGGGTTTTCTCCCATTTCCTTCCACACTCCAAAGATGTACAGGTTTGTAGGTTAATTGTAAGTTGTAAAATTGGCCAGAGGGCAGAATAAGATGCACCTTTTCTTCATGCGCATTTAAATTACTTTGAGTTCCAGATTTGCAGATAATACTGCGAGCTGGGGATATTAATGGAATTCGAGGCAAATACAGACTAGGGTTTGAACAGGCTGGTTACAGCTCTAATTCAAATTTGAAATATTTCATTTTGGGAGGAGGAATAAGGCAATGTAAACTAGAGGGCACAATTCTAAAAGGAGTGAAGAAACAATAGTGTCTCAGGAATGGGTGACGTTTCGGGTTGAGACGCTTCATCAGACCATCATATCTTCTTACACACGTGGGTGATATATGTGCCTAGTTTACTGAAAGAAGGAAGTTTAGGATGTTGTTTAAAAACTCCTGTACTTTGTAAATAACGGCTCAGGGTACAAGAGCAAAGAAGTGATGGGAGAACTTTGTAAAACACAGGCTTGGCTACAGCTGGAGTAGTGCATCCAGTCCTGGCTACAGCTGGAGTAGTGCATCCAGTCCTAGTTGCCTTGCCCTCAGAAAGGCATGAAGCTTTGGAGAGAGTGCACAAGAGATTAACCAATGTGTTTGCAGGGATGGTGGAGCAGTAGACAGAATGAAGATGGCCGATGGTGCCCCAGGGCAATGCCATCCAACCGATGGCTCAGCCTTTAAATAGTAAGATTAAACGAGAACTTACCAGTTTGAAGTTTGATCTGTATTTTATGAGGAGTTACGATGAGGGATTACGTGAAGAACCCCGCCACGATGCATGCGTGTCATTCTTCAAAGCAGCGGTGTGAAATCACAGATAACTATAACGACTAAACATAGTAAGATTAGAGAAGAGATACCAGTTAAGTATATGATCAAGGGTGGGAGCGGAGGGCGCGTATTCCCTCATCGTAACTCCTCATAAAATACAGATCAAACTTCAAACTGGTAAGTTCTCATTTAATCTTACTATTTTACTTCGGATTCACGTGAGTGACTACGTGAAGATTTTAAAGCTCTGTGATTTCATGCCGTGGAAACGAGTCCATGCATCACGTCTCCCTTGATGACTGTAGGAGGAATTGTGTTAACATAATTTGGACATGAATTCGACATTGAAATCATAAAATTTATTAACACAAATTTATAACCCCTTTTTATGGGTTTAAATTAATTTACAGAACTTAAATTTGTTTCTGCAAACCTTCCAGGTTTCATTACTGGTTTATTGTAAAATAATTGGAATGTTTTTTCCCCCCAGACCATCCTGCTGCCTTGAGGATTTGGTCCATTGGTGCATCCAACTGTATCGCTGCCGATGTGGCTGCAGCCCTGGTGGAATGAGATTTAAATATTAGTATCCACCCCAGCCTGTGTTAGCACCTGTTTCAGCCATCTTGAGATGGTCTGGACCGTCACTCTTTTGTGTGGTTGCTAGTGGCTGACCAAAAAGTGCCTTCTCATTGCCTCTTAGGATTTTCGTTTTCTCCATGTATAACGACAGATGTCTTATTATACACAGACGGTCATCTGTTTGGGTATGACCTAAATTGTATATTGAGGCCTGCTGATCCCTGTCTGTTCTGCTTACTAACTCATAGATATGAAACGTAATATTTTCTGTTGAGGAAGTCATGTTGTCCAGTCTTAGTTTATGTAGTGACTGTACCCTCTGTGCCGTGACCAATGCCATTAGCATGACTGTTTTTAATGTCAGTCTGTGTAGGGACAGAGCTGTTGCTGGAGACCAATTCCTGAGCATCTTCAGGATAATACTTACATTCCATATTTGGGAGTACCTGGTTCTTGGGGGATTAGTATTAAAAATTCCCCTCATAATTTTTGTTAACAGTGGGTGAGTCTGAACAGAGTAACGCTCTATCCCCTGCCATAGGTAAGTCAATAGGGCACTTCTGGCGCAGTTGATGGCACTGTAACTGAGCCCTTCATCATAGTGGAGGCCTGCCAGATATTCCAGAACAGACGGGATGTTCATGTCTCTGTAGGTGATGTTGTTTTTATGGCAGTGCATCGCCCACTTCCTGATATAGACCAGATACTGTTTTTTGGTTGACTGTCTTTGGGCCGCCGAGATCATGTTCACTGTTCGGTCCGTCAGTCCCAGTTGTAGTAGAGGTGTTTTTAAAACTCTACAAATTAATAAGTTCAAATGTTTATGGCATGGGTGGCTATCCCTTGTTACGGGATGTAGCAATAAATCTGGTCTATGTGGGATGGTGATACATGGTTCTAATACCATGTTTAATACCACTGGGAACCATGGTTGAGTAGGCCAATCGGTTACTACCAATACCAGACGCAGAGTCTTGTTGTATTTTCCTTAATACCCGACTGATGAGGCAGGAAGGAGGGAATGCGTAAATAAACAACTTCCCCCCCAATGCAGCGAAAATGCATCTGTCGCCGCTGCCCCAAGGTCTGGTTCCCATGAAACATAATTTGATAACTGGTGGTTAAGTCTGGATGCGAATAGATCGATATCTGGTGTTCCATATTTTGCTGTAATATCAGCAAATACTTTTTTATTCAACATCCATTCGGTGTTTTCATTAAATTTGCGTGACCTGGTGTCTGCCACTAAATTTAGTCTTCCTGGTAGGTAAGTGGCTGATATCCAAATATCTCTCTGGATACACCATTGCCAAATTGTATTAGCCAGATTGTCACATGATGTCAATTTGTTTCCACCCATGTGGTTAATGTATGCTACCACGGTGGTATTGTCTATCTGTAGTCTAACATGCTGGTGATATGATCCAGTACAATATGACTTTAGGCCATGGAATGCCCCCAACATTTCCAGGTAGTTTATGCCCAGTGTGAGTAATAATGATGCCTCCTGAGCAGTCCATCTACCTCCACAGCTGGTGATGGTATTGGTGGCTCCCCACCCAAGTGCACTGGCATCAGTTTGTAGTACCATGGAAAGGTTACTGACAATGATTGGATTGGAACAAAGCCAGATGTTATCTATCCACCATTTTATTCCATTTTAGCTTGATTGATAGTTTCATAGGTCTGTCAAAGTGACCTGCATTAATTTAGAGTGCTTGTATTTTTGCTCTCTGTAAGTTTTGGTAAAGTAGAGATGTAAATTGTGTGGCTGGAAAGGCAGCCACCATTTGCCAATTACTTTTGCTACCAATCTGAAGGATGGTTTGCTGATGTCAATGAGGTTATGCAAGCCTCTATTAAATCTCTAGCCTTTCCCTTAGGCAGAGTCACCGACATGTGAACTGAGTCAACGGTGAAACCCCCAAATAGTCCATAGTAGTGGAAGGCGTTAGTTTAGATTTAACTGGATGGATAATAAATCCCAGTTTTTCAAATAACTGTTTTGTGGCTGTTACAGTTTGTTTGGCCAATTCCAAAGTTTTGCCCACAATAAGTATGTCATCTAAATATGCCATGACCATGTGTTTACGTTTACGTAGAAACGCTAAGGCTTTATTTTTGTTTATTTTTTAGAACAGCCTGGGGCTGATGACCCATTTGACAGTGCTTTATACTGCCAGAGTTGCCCATCCAGTTGAATTTTAAGTAACATCTGTGGTCACCTCGTATAGGCACTGAATAGTAAGCATCTTTTAAATCTATGCTGGCCATGAAGTAACCTTTGGAAATTAATTGTTTAGCAGTAACAAAGGTATCCATTTTGTCAGATCTATGGTGATGCGACAACCACCATCTTTTTTGTTTTTGATAAATATATTGGACACGAATTCTAATGGTTCGTGTTGAGTTTTCTCAATTACACCTTTTATGTAAAGCCGCTCCAGTTCAGCTTGCGCTTTTGATTTTTCTTTATCAGAAGGCACGAACATTCGGTTCGGTATATGTTGAACTGGAGGGCTGTACTTGTGTATAAACTCTATTGTATATCCCTGGATACTGCTTAAGATGTAAGTATCGGTTGTTAACATGCTCCATGCATTCAGAAAATAATTTAGTCTCCCCCCAACCTCCATGCTCCCTGTATTTTGTAGGGAACCAGACCCACCTACCTCCATAGTTACCAGTGGCAGGTTTACTTCTTTTTGTAGGTTCTTCGCTGCTGTTGTTGCGCTGGTGTCTGGATTTTTGGTTTGGTTGGCGTTGGAGGTCCCCGCATCTTCCAAGAAGGCCGGCCTGGGCCATGGCCTAAAAAGACTCATGTTTTGAATACCGGGCCTTCGAGCTTTCACCAGTTCTGCTGGTGGGTGCGTTGGGGTGCTGTCTTTGGCTGTAGTGTTTGTTGGAGTCCATTGTATTAGTCCAGTAGGTTCTCTTGTTCCTGCACCCCTTGCACACTTGTCTTTCCTTCTGCGGACCCCTCTTCCAGGTCAGCCCAGAACTGACCCGCAGTGCTCCCCTCTGATGAGGTAGAAGCACTGTGCAGCCCTTCAAGAGGTACTGCTGTGGGTTTATCATAGGGCCCACAGTGACCCGACTACATCTCCCGGAGTCTGTCACATTGGAGCAAATGCTCCACACACTGCTCCATCCGGCTCCAGCGCTCTCGGTCGCTGGCCGCCCGCGGTTGTTCAAAGTCGGACTCCTCTGAGTCCACGACCTTGTTTGTTTTTGTGTCTAGCCTTTCCGCCCGGCTGCGTGGATCTGGCCGGTGCGGAGGCGACATCGGGCACAGCTGATCCCACTATCGGTGATCCAAGTGCCGCTGGCTGCTACTGGCTGCCCGCTGCTCCGTGGTCCTCCCTCACCAGCTTTGTCCTTACTGCCGTGGAGTGGATCTGGCCGGTGCGGAGGCGACATCGGGCACAGCTGATCCCATCTAGCCCACCAGCTTTGTCGCAGCCCGTTGGTTTCTCCACCTGTAATTAGCATGGTAAAAACGCAAAAAGACCGCTGCTCTTACCTGCAGGTCCAAGTTAAAATTGTCGCTACGGGGGAACGTCGTTGCACCCCGTCTCCTGCCGTTATCGACTTGTCCAAAAAGTCGACGGCCCCATTTGAATAGTCTCCCGCCCGGCCGTGGTGTTCTGGCCGGCGCGGGACCAAAAGTCGGCACAGCTGATCCCTTACGGGGCTTGTGCCTTCAGTTGCTGCTGGCTCCCGCAACTTCGCGGTCCTCCCCAGCCAGCTTTACTCGCAGCACTTGTGGACACTATTTTGTCCAGCTCCCCCCCCTGTGTAAAAACAGTGCGGGGACAAAAACTACCGCAGAGTAAATCACTTACCTGCAGGTCGCGGTTTCAAACTTACCGCTGCGGGGGACACTCCACCCCACCTGTCGTTTCGCAAGCATGAAAGCGATATGACATGCATGCGTCATGGCGGGGTTCTTCACATAGTCACTCACGTGACTCCGAAGTAAAATGAGTTGTGGCTGGCGCAACATCAAGCAACTACAAGTTAAATTAACATTCAGCAGTGTGAACCTCAGCAGCTCTGGGGAAACATGTACTGTGAACATAGATTTGTACTTGCCTATTCAGGACATATCGCCCAGTGTGAAAGAGCACCCCATTCCTTGGGAGTAAGTCAGACATGACTAAAGTGCCAGCCCACACAACACGCTTTCAGTCTGTTACATTCACAGTTTTACTTGGCCCGGGCTTTTATCTGATACTTACCAGCAGATTCCAGTGCATAATCCACCAATCCAACCCTGTCATTGCTGTACAGTTTCAGGGCTTGCTTCACAATGCTTTCCATTTCCTACCAAAGGAACAAATAACAATAACATAACCATATAACCATATAACAATTACAGCACGGAAACAGGCCATCTCGACCCTTCTAGTCCGTGCCGAACACATAATCTCCCCTAGTCCCATATACCTGCGCTCAGACCATAACCCTCCATTCCTTTCCCATCCATATAACTATCCAATTTATTTTTAAATGATAAAAACGAACCTGCCTCCACCACCTTCACTGGAAGCTCATTCCACACAGCTACCACTCTCTGAGTAAAGAAGTTCCCCCTCATGTTACCCCTAAACTTCTGTCCCTTAATTCTCAAGTCATGTACCCTTGTTTGAATCTTCCCTACTCTCAGTGGGAAAAGCTTATCCACGTCAACTCTGTCTATCCCTCTCATCATTTTAAAGACCTCTATCAAGTCCCCCCTTAACCTTCTGCGCTCCAAAGAATAAAGCCCTAACTTGTTCAACCTTTCTCTGTAACTTAGTTATTCCCCCTTATATGGTTAAGGATAAGGGGGAAATCCTTTAAAACCGAGATGAGAAGAACTTTTTTCACACAGAGAGTGGTGAATCTCTGGAACTCCCTGCCACAGAGGGTAGTCGAGGCCAGTTCATTGGCTATATTTAAGAGGGAGTTAGATGTGGCCCTTGTGGCTAAGGGGATCAGAGGGTATGGAGAGAAGGCAGGTACGGGATACTGAGTTGGATGATCAGCCATGATCATATTGAATGGCGGTGCAGGCTCGAAGGGCCGAATGGCCTACTCCTGCACCTAATTTCTATGTTTCTATGTTTCTATGTTAGTTGCTGAAACCCAGGCAACATTCTAGTAAATCTCCTCTGTACTCTCTCTATTTTGTTGACATCCTTCCTATAATTAGGCGACCAAAATTGTACACCATACTCCAGAATTGGCCTCACCAATGCCCTGTACAATTTTAACATTACATCCCAACTTCTATACTCAATGCACTGATTTATAAAGGCCAGCACACCAAAAGCTTTCTTTGCCACCCTATCTACATGAGATTCCACTTTCAGGGAACTGTGCACAGTTATTCCCAGATCCCTCTGTTCACCTACATTCTTCAATTCCCTACCATTTACCATGTACGTCCTATTTTGATTTGTCCTGCCAAGATGTAGCACCTCACACTTATCAGCATTAAACTCCATCTGCCATCTTTCAGCCCACTCTTCCAACTGGCATAAATCTCTCTGTAGACTTTGAAACTCTACTTCATTACCCGCAACCCCACCTATCTTAGTATCATCTGCATACTTACTAATCCAATTTACCACACCATCGTCCAGATCATTGATGTACATGACAAACAACAGCGGACCCAACACAGATCCCTGTGGCACCCCACTCGTCACTGGCCTCCAACCTGACAAACAACCATCCACCATTACTCTCTGGCATCTCCCATTCAGCCACTGTTGAATCCATCTTGCTACTCCACCATTAATACCCAACCATTGAACCTTCTTAACCAACCTTCCACGAGGAACCTTGTCAAAGGCCTTACTGAAGTCCATATACACAACATCCACTGCTTTGCCCTCATCAATTTCCCGAGTAACATCTTCAAAAAATTCAAGAAGATTAGTTAAACATGACCTTCCAGGCACAAATCCATGTTGACTGTTCCTAATCAGACCCTGTTTATCCAGATGCTTATATATATTATCTCTAAGTATCCTTTCCATTAATTTGCTCACCACTGACGTCAAACTAACAGCTCTATAATTGCTAGGTTTACTCTTAGACCCCTTTTTAAACAATGGAACAACATGCGCAGTACACCAATCCTCCGGCACTATTCCCGTTTCTAATGACATTTGAAATATTTCTGCCATAGCCCCTGCTATTTCTACACTAACTTCCCTCAATGTCCTAGGGAATATCCTGTCCGGACCTGGAGACTTATCCACTTTTATATTTCACAAAAGTGTCAGTATTACCTCTTCTTTGATCCTCATAGTTTCCATAGCTACTCTACTTGTTTCCCTTACCTCACATAATTCAATATCCTTCTCCTTGGTGAATACCGAAGAAAAGAAACTGTTCAATATCTCCCCCATCTCTTTTGGCTCTGCAGATAGTTGGCCACTCTGACTCTCTAATGGACCAATTTTATCCCTCGTTATCCTTTTGCTATTAATATAGCGGTAGAAACCCTTCGGATTTACTTTTACCTTACTTACTAATCTGGGATAAGAAGTGGGCAGTATAGTGCAATAGAGTGCTGAGCCCACACACATGCAGAAACCAGACGTGCAATGCTCCCTTCAACAGTTCCCACAAAATGTTCACTCTTATCCATTCCCATAATCTGGAATTAACAAGATGTAATAAAAGTGAGAAATGGAGAGCCCAAATATACTGCATAGAAGGCGGCAGGATTATGTGATTAGGTCAATAATTATTAAAGTATATTGTCATGGATAGGACAGCTTTGGAGGGATATGGGTCAAACGCAGGCAGGTGGGACTAGTGTAGCTGTTGGCCGATGTAGATTTATACAATGTTCCATTCAGTTTGACATTGCCTTACTACCTGTCCTTCACAGAAAGGTTCCAGAAGAAAATTACCTTTGACCACAAGTGAGCATAGTAGAACAAGCTACAGGCACTGTGGGAGAAAGACTCGATGGATCCCATCAGATGGTTCCCCAAGCAGACAGAGCAACTCACCAACAGTAATGTGAGGCGCCTTCCCAGTCAGACCCTGCCTGCTCGGTCAGAAAAGCACCCCGCTGCACGCTGCCATTGAGATGGTTGTGGTGTGGACAATATTCACCTCATGCACTGGGTGTTTGGCAGGAAGGTCAGAAGAAGAATGCAAGGGCTCTTGTCATGGTTCATCCTGAGCAGTTGTGCATCAGTGATCTCGGATTCACAACAAGATAAATATCAACTGCTGCTGGAAGATCATTATCTCAGCGGAAGACTCACTTTGGTGTGCCCAAAAATTGATCTTCCTGCATAAGATGTCGGTAAATGAATTGCTGCCGACTGGCACATTCCAGGGTGCGAGAGTATGTGGTGTGTGGGACACACTGAAGATCAGTGCAGTCACCGCAGATGCTGTGGGAGAGTGGCCTTGGTCTAAGGTCCAGCCACCACTAGACACTGAGGGACTCTCAGACACTTCATGGGAGCACTGTTTAAGGATGTGGTGTTCATTGACACATTGCAAGCGAAAGTGCTGAATTGATGGAACGTAGAGCACGACATGCCCCAATTTCATTAACTGTATATATTATGAATAAATTACTTTTCTGAAATACAATAGTCTGTTGCAGAGTTAGAGCCACTGGCTGCTTGCATGCTTGTACCTTAATAATCCCTGCTCTGACAGTTGCCGAGTGTGCCTCCATTGCCAGACCAGGATATAGTGAAGCATCTGAGCGGATTTTCTTCTCCAAGCCAGCGAGGAGGGCCTCAAGTTCCTGTTGATGCACCAGCTGCGCTGTCAGAGGTTCCCCTGTGCTGTCTTGTGATGAACCAAACAGCAGCTTGTTGACAAGTGGGAGCAACACCGTCTCCTTCTAAACATACAAGAGCAGGATAGTCAGTGCTCCTCCTTGTAACATTGAAATCAATGCACAGCAGTATCTTTGTCATCGTAAAAAAACATTGTTTTACAATTGTTGATCCTTTGGTGAGGGAGACAAGGCAAGGGAATACATTATAGCTGAAAGGATATTGAACCGTGGTGGGGAACAGAAATATCTTGGAGAGAATGTTGTGTAGGAAGGAAATGCAGATGCTGGTTTACACTGAAGATAGACACAAAATGCTGGAGTTACTCAGGCAGCATTTAATGCTCCAGAGATGCTTCCCGTCCCACTGAGTTACTCCAGCATTTTGTGTCTATCTGTGTCTATCTTTGGAGCTTGTTCATGGGTCTTTGAAAGTAGTGGAACAGTCATCTTGGAACTGTGGAAATTGTTAGCTCAGAAGTACCAGTAACATTGTGTGTATTCTGGTTGCCTCTATACAGGATTGGTGGGAGTGCATTAGAGAGGCACAAGAAAGGTTTACGACATTGGCAGGACTGGAGAAGAAAGGTTGCAAGGAGAGAGTCGCCAGGAACTGCAGCAGGTAGAAAGTTTGAGTGGTTATAATATTATAGAAAAAGAGACAAAATGCTGGAGTAACTCAGCGGGACAGGCAGCATCTCTGGAGAGAAGGAATGGATCATGTTTCGGATTGAGATCCTTCTTCAGACGTCTCATCCTAAAATGTCATCCATTCCTCCCCCCCTAGAGATGTTGCCTGTCTCGCTGATGTCTATCTGTGGTGTAAACCAGCATCTGCAGTTCCTTCCTACACATAATATTATGATATTCTGACTGGTCCCTTCAGAGTAAACAAGGTAACCATCTTTCCTACACAAAATTGGAAATGTAATTCATTTGGCACAAAGGTTTGATGCAATTAGTACATTGGGCCAAGGGTTCACTGCCTGAATGGTTGTTGGAAGCAGAACTCACATTTACTGGGCACCTGGACCAGCAGTAGAAGAGGCTGTGAGCGAGATTCACCTGGCCTCCCAGCACGTAAAACAGAAGCTGGGAACTATAGGTCAATTGACAGGTCCATGGATAGGACAGGTTTGGAGGTATATATGGACCAAACGCAGGCAGTGGGACTAGTGCAGCTGGGACATGTTGGCGGGTGTAGGCGAGTTGGGCCGAAGGGTCTGTTTCCACACTGTATCACCATGATTCTAATTCATCCAGCACTCATAGTTCGCAAGAGGAAATAACTCTATTTTCTATTTGTTTTCTCCAGCGATGCTGTCTGACCCGCTGAGTTACTCCAGCTTTTAGTGTCTATCTCCTGTAAATGTAGTGTGTATTTTGATCTCCAAAAGGCATTTACCACATATGAGGCTGCTGCAAAAAAATTAAGAGCCCAAGATATTGGAGGAAGTGTGTTAACATGGACTGAAAGGTGGCAGTCATATAGGAAAAAAAATTAGAATAAATGCATGAAAACTGTTGATGGAATATATCTGATAAACAAAATGCTGGGAGCACTCGGGTCAGGCTGCATCTGTAGCCAGAGAAACATAAATCATGTTTCAAGTCAAAGACCCTTCGTCAGAACTGGGGAGGCGACAAAATAAACCTGTAAAGCTGCACAGGTGGGTGGATGGCTCTGATAGTGTAAAACCAGGTGACCATGGCAATAAGCTGCAAGCAAAGATATCTGGTCAAGGAGTGAATAAGAGCGGTTGGGTAATAAGAAAAATAGACAAAAGATCATAGTAGTTGCAAAATACAGAGCAAGAAGGCATGTCTAGGAAGGAACGGCAGAAGCTGGATTAAACCGAAGATAGACAATGGGACAGGCTGCATCTCTGGAGAGAAGGAATGGGTGATGTTTCAGGTGGAGACGCTTTTCAGACAAGACATGTCTGGCAGGTCAGCATGCACATGCCCTCCACTATTGGATATTTAAAAAAACAAGCCAACCCTATTATCACAAATGGACAACTGATACTAACAGAGGAATCAAGTCACCCAAGATTATCGAATTTAGTTCAAGCCCAGACGACTGCCATGAGCCCAAATGGAAGATGAGATGCCATTCCTCAAGATTACTTGAGCCTCATTGCAACAGCTCAGGAAGTCACAGACTGTTCGGTCACTCCCACATCCAAGAGTCAGAATGAGATACCAAGAAGCTCAGGAGTGCCCCATGGATTGAACACAGGTGCTCTGCAAAAGTAGAAACCCAATGCCTGTTTGGTTTCTCCATTGTAGAGCAGACCATGTCATGAACACAGGGAAAGAAGCAGAGGTGGAAAAGGAGAGACAGTGAGAGAAAGGGAAGAAGGCAGTAGAGAGGGAGGGAGAGAGTGAGAGTTATGTGTTAGAGAAGGGGAGGGAAGAGGGGAAGTTACTTTCCACTTCACCTCAATCTCTTTGATCATCTCTAAGGCAGGAGAAGTGCTAAGTTTTGCCCTTTTACAGTTAAATACAAACTATTTGGGAAAACTTATATTGGTTATACTTTTCACACTGCTTTCCATTGCTCGCATGCTGGAGTCCATGTCCTTGTTTGCCGCACGTGCAGCCTGCAGCTCCAGCCGTGTCTGGTTGAGCTGCTCCTCCAGCAGCGCCAGTGCAGTCAGTAGCTGCTTCTGTTCATCTGTTAACCTATAATAATAATAATAAATATAATTTTATTCGCCAAGTGTGTATACATACAAGGAACCTGCCTTGGTGCTTTGCTTGCAAGGATAAAAATATGATATACAGTAGACAATTAAAAATAAAACATTATAATTTAAACACGTGGAAATAAAGTACCAGAGTAAAAAGAGCCTGCAGACTTTTGGCTGTTGAGTAGAGCTACTGCTCATGGCAAAATACTGTTTTTATGTCTGGCTGTGGCCCAGACAAAACTTGTCCTATACAGGACAAAGCAAGCCATCAGAGTGCAGGAGCAGAGGCAGCACGGTGGTGCAGCAGTAGAGCTATGGCCTTACAGCGCGAGAGACTTGGGTTCAATACTGACTGCCGGTGTAAGGGTGATCATTGGTCTGCATGGACTCGGTGGGCCGAAGGACTTGTTTCCACGCGGTACCTCGAAACTAAAAACGACGTTGACCTGTTTCACGCAGCAACCGACGAAGCTCCTCCTCCCCCTCCCTCCCCCCTCCCTCCCCCCCCCCCCCCCCAAGGGTCTTCTGCTGTTTCACTCCAGGCTGGAAACACTCTGTACCTTTCCACAGCAGATTCCATTTCCTTCACCTTCTGCAACAACATCTAAGAATAAAATTATAAAAAAGTTTATTTTCAAGTTCGGAGGCTTTTTAATTTTACTCGCAGTGACTTTTTTCACAACATAAGGCAAATTTACAAATATGTAAAGCAGAAGTCACTTTTCCATACTTCATATTTCCTAATGACATAGGCCATTTCAGCCCATCAAATCAATGCCAGCTCTCAGAGAATCCCAGTCCTTCACGAATTTTCCTTGAAACTAGTTCCTCACAAACTCCCATAAATTGCCCGCAGAATCCACCATTCAATATAAAGCAAACTTCACTGAACACCCAGCTTAACACCCAGAGGATGGGAAATGCAGGGAATTATCTGCCCAAGTGGTTACGGAGACCAGTCCTCACAGCACCAGAGGCCCAGGTTCGATTCCGACTATGGGTGCTGTCTGTACAGAGTTTGTACGTTCTCCCCTTGACCTGCATGGATTTTCTCCAGGTGCTCCAGCTTCCACCCACACTCCAAATACGTACAGGTTTGTAGTCTAAATAGCTTAGTAAAATTGTAAATTGTCCCTAGTATGTGCACGATGGTGGTAGTGTGTGTGGATCGCTAGTCGGCGCAGACTTTCCATGCTGTATCGCTAAAACAAATTAAAAAAAAGACTAAAAGCGGCCATTTCAGGCAGAATGTGAAGGAAAGCTTGCCATGCTAGGACCAGAGGCCTTAACCTCAGAATAAAAGTACGTTCCTTTAGGAAGGAGATGAGGAGGAATTTCTTTAATCAGAATGTGGTGAATCTGTGGAATTCGCTACCACAATAGGCTGTGGATCTTTTTAAGGAAAAGGTAGATAGATTATTGGTTAGTATGGGTGTCAGAGGTTATGGAGAGAAGGCAGAGGAATGGGGTTAAGAGGGTGAGATAGATCAGCCATGATTGAATGGCAGAGTAGACTTGATGAGCCGAAAGGCCTAATTCAACTCCTATCACTTATGAACCATGACTCCCTGTGCCCTCTCTACCCCTTCTCCCACACCAGCACCAGCACCTGCTCTTTCCCCCCGCACCCACCTTGGTATTGCAACCAACTGCCCGCAGCACCGGCTCCGTCCGCTCCTCATGCATCTGCTGGATGGCGGCGATGTCAGCCTGGAAGCAAACACACGCAGCGTTACAGTCTCACCAGGGGCAGGCACCCACCCCACCCCTGTCCAACACAGAGTGAGAGCCTTTGTAGAGAGAGAAAACCAAATGTGTGCAGATTCGTAGGTTAATTGGCCATTGTAAATTGCCTCTTCCATGTCGGCACGTGGAGAATCTGGGGTGCGAGGGGACTGAAGACAATATGGAAAGAATAAAGTTCAGTTCAGTTTAGTTTATTGTCACATGTACAGTGAAAATCTTTTGTGGCATGCTATACAGTCAGCAGAAAGGCAATACATGATTACATGCCATCTCACTCAATGACAACCAGGCAGGTTAAGCAACAGGTTAACTAACAGCTGGATTTCCTTCTGTGTCAATCAAGGCTCTGCTCACCCCGCTACGTACAGACTCTACACATCACGGCCAGGCAGGGGTGGAGGAAGAGGCCAAGCTGCCAGCATCTGACACTCACCTGCACCCTCTCCAGCGACTCGAAGGGCAGCATGTTCCGAAGCTCATCCAGTCTCTGAAGGGTTACCTTGCCCAGCAGCTTGATGATGTGGGCTGGTGTCAGTGGGGGAGGGAGGCGTATGGTTTCAGACGGTCCACCGCCCCAGTCCAGCCAAGCCCGGAAGTCAGCGGTCAGCAACTCCAGCTCCTTCTACATTCTCTGCACACGCACCTGCAGGCCAGCCTAGGAACAGAGCAAGACAGTCAGCTTGGGCAGTATGGTGGCGCAGTGGTAGCCAGGGTGGAAATGTCAAAGACCAGAGGCATAGCTTTACGATGAGAGGGATAAAGTATAAAAGTGATTGATTTTTTATACCAGGTGGATGCCTGGAACAGGCTCTGCCAGGATAGGCGGTGGAGGCAGCTATGATAGAGGCATTTTGATAGTCGTATGGACATGCACGGAATGGCGGGATATGGATTGTGTGCAGGTAAGCAAGATTAGTCATCTTTGCATCATGTTCCACATTGACATTGGAGGCTGAAAGGCTATTCCCCTGCTGCTCCTTCCTCTCACCCACATTTCCAGCACTCCTCTGCCTTTCATGTCTGCTCACCCATTCCCCCACTGGCCATGGGAAAGCTTTGATCAACATTTCTCCAGTGACCGCCCGGTGCTCAGGTTCAAGTCGTCCCAGCAACAACACTTACGGGCGGCAGGAAGGTCAAATCCCACCTTGGGCGTGAGTGTGTGTGTGTGTGTGTGTGTGTGTGTGCGACACCTCTCTGGTGTGAAATTAAACGCTGCCTTGTCCCTGGGTGGCAGCTCTGGCCAACACCTCCCAACCACAGCCACAAAGCTGCAAGTCTCACTGCTCTTTCTGCCTGGGGATTTTGTGCAGTTTAGTTTAGTTTAGTTTAGAGATACAGCAAGGAAACTGGCCCTTTGGCCCACCGGGTCCACACCGACCAGCGATCCCCATGCACTAACTGTCCCAGACACACTAGGGACAATTTTACCAAGCCAATTAACCAACAAAGCTGTATGTCTTTGGAATGTGGGAGGAAACCGAAGATCTCGGAGAAATCCCATGTGGTCTCGAAGAGAATGTACAAACTTCGTACAGTCAGCATCCGTAATCAGCATTGAACCCGGGTCTCTGGTGCTGCAAGCGCTGTAAGGCAGTAGCTCTACCACTATGCCACTGTGCCGTCCTTGATTCCACATTTACTGACCGGAGCAGACATCTATACCATGTGCGGTAACCGTCAAATGACAAAGATTACCCCGAGAATGCTTTAGATCTAAATAAGTATGAGTTGGCCCATGGATTTTTCTCACGAGGGAGGTGAGCTGGCCACACAGAAGTGGGCAGCTAACGAATGGTGTGCAAACTACACACACGGGCGAGGAGCTCAAAGCTGCACAGCATAGCTAGTGTCGAGAAACCAGCTAGCAACCTGTCAGAATGCATAGGAGGGAACTACAGATGCTGGTTTAAACCAAAGATAGACACAAAAACTGGAGTAACTCAGCGAGTCAGGTAGCATCTCTGGAGAGGAAGAATAGGTGACGTTTCAGGACGAGACCTTCCAGAAATGTCACCTATTCCTTTTCTCCAGTGAATCAGCCTGATATGCTGAGTTACTCCAGCATTTAATGTGTAGCAAGTCTGTGCAGTTGTGCACAGTGGTCGGTTCAGTGGGGTTGGGAACCTGGACGACTGCAGTATGGGTCCTTGTTGCTGATCTGGAAGCACAGGGCTCAGGTCTGCAGAATCATACAACACGGAGACAGGCCCTTCAGCCCAACATCGAAGCCGACCAAGTTACCTCACAGTGCCAGAGATCTGGGTTTGACCCAGACCTTGGGTGCTCTCTTGTGTATATTCTCCCTATGACCGTGGGAGTTTCCTCTGGTTGCTCCGGTTTCCTCATACATCCGAGGGGCGCCAGAGACCTGGTTTCGATCCTGACTACGGGTGCTGTCTGTACAGAGTTTGTACCTTCTCCCCGTGATCTGCATGGGTTTACTCCAAGATCTTTGGTTTCCTGCCACACTCCAAAGACGTACAGGTTTGTTGGTTAATTGGCTTGGGATAAATGTAACATTGTCCCTGGTGTGTGTCGAGTAGTGTTAATGTGCGAGCATCGCTGGTCAGTGCGGACTCGGTGGGCCAAAGGGCCGGCTTCCATGCTCTATCTCTAAACTAAACTGAACCGGCAGCTTTGTACTTCATTCAGAAATCAGTTAGGGCAGGCTGGAGTGGGATTCAGAGGGTGAATTCAAGGAGGTGCACTGTCCCTGCTGTCATTCTTGGGTACTCTCTCTCTCTCTCTCCCAGGGGCGGAAATCGCGATCAAAACAAGGGGGGGGACACAATTCCTTGGTAGCCACGTGCATGCACGTACACACACACACATGCAAGGCTTCGGCCGTGGGCCATGTGGACGGTAAAATTGGGAGCTGACCTGGTTGGTGACCGACTCCGAAGTCCAGCAACAGCAGCTTCAGCCACCCCAAATCGTGGGGCTTGAATTGGCCCGTTTGCAGGGCCTTTCATTGCCCGGCATGGTTTAAAATCGGCCTGCAACATCGGGAGCCTCAATCGCCTTGATGCAGCAGATTGATTTTAAGCCGAGCCGGGCGATGAAAGGCCCCACGAATCGGCCAATTCAGCCCTGAGAAAACGTCTGATACCCGCTTGAATCTTTCAAAAGCTACAATGTGATAAATAACACTTAAACAAATAAAACTGAAGCAAATAAAGGCAAACAGAACCGACCTTGGAGGGGGAAAGAGAGAGAGATATGGGAAAAAAATACTAAATAATGTGAGTTACCTGAATGAAGGACCTACTTGCAAGTGAGCCAGGAAACCCGTTCGAACCTTTAAATCTTTCCCATCCACCAATACATCCAATTAGTTCAAATGGTAACTGTACCCGCATCAGACAGCTTTAAGAAATTCTCCGTGAATACCTTCAGTAATACTTGAAGGTCAAAACACAATTGGTAACACATCGTGTTAATACGATGTTATTAGAGACAATTAACAATCGCTTAACAGTGACATCCCCACTGACTCGTGGAAAGCAGAGATTTTATTAGATTTTTTTTAACCGAATTTCAAAATCCAAATTACAAAACATGGGGGTGGGTGATTGCCCCCCACCTCTCAAAACATGGGGGCTCTGCCCCCCACCCCCACGGGATTTCCTCCCATGCTCTCTCCCACCCTTCCCTTTCAGATCTGCGAAGCACATGCCACTAGCTGTACTAGTGCTGCAGCCAATTCACATGCCATTCCCACTGCAAGCATCAGCTGCATCAGGAGGACAGGCCTCCAGTGCAAGTGAACGTGCAACTAGACAAAAGCCGGGAGGTATGGCTGATTGAAGCCCATGCACAACAAGGAGGGAGGGTCAGCCAAATGCATTTGGTTTTGTGATTGGCAAGAGGGATGGTCTATTTTACTTCGGAGTCACGTGAGTGACTACGTGAAGAACCCGCTCAGTGCGCAGGCGCGGCATTACGCCAGCAGTGCAAGAGCGGCTGCAACGGGAGTTAGGCTCTCCCGCTACAGAATGAACTGAACCGTCAGGTGAGTACCCTGAGGTCGGGTTTTCTTTTACAGGTGAGCCTTTTTTCTTTTTTTAATATATTTTTTTATTAAAGGTAATCAATTACAATGCTTCAAACAATTTTATATCAAATTAATTCAATTTGCATTAAGTAAAACACTAGTAATACTTATCTACTATTTTTTTTAGAAATAATGATAGAAAAAGAATAGAACAGTTATAAATCATTAAGAGAGTGATTAAATAATAATTTGATTATATATAAGAAAGAAAAGAGAAACGAAAAAAAAAAAAAAAAAAAAAAAAAAAAAAAATAAAAAACCACAATATGTATTTTTAATAACACTACTACAAGTGATAGTATCAATAAAGACATATATGTTAATTCCAATATAAAAATGAATTATTCTCACCAAATCCCGCAGGGTGCACGCCGAGCTGTGTTGCCAAGAACAGCTACTTCTCTAAATACTGTATATATGGAGACCATATCTGTTCAAAAGAATTATACTTGTCCAATAGGACAAATCTAATTCTTTCCAGATGTAACGTCTCCATCATCTCTGTTGCCCACATTTTGGTTGTGGGGGATAATGTTCCCTTCCAAAATTTCAATATGATTTTTTTCCCAATTATCAAACAGTAATCAAAGAAATTTCTTTGATTTACTGTAAGTGATAGATGTAAATCCGGAATTCCAAATATTATTAGCTTTGGGTTAGGGTCCAATTTAACTTTGATGACTTCAGAAATAACTTTAAAAATTTCTGTCCAGTAATAATTCAATTTAGGACATGTAACGAAACTATGTATTAAATTTGCCTCTGCTTTCTTGCACTTATCACAAATAGCGGAGAGATTCGGAAAAATACTATTTAATTTAGTTTTCGAATAATGTAATCTATATAATACTTTAAATTGTATCAATATATGTCTGGCGTTTAATGAACACCGGTGTATTCGTTGTAGACTTTCTTCCCAGTTTTCTTTTGTTATAGCCAATCCCATTTCATTTTCCCATGCTTGACGATATATTTCCGTTATTGGATTCTCCTTATCCAAAATGATGTTATATTTATAGGCTATTAATTTTTCTGTATTTGGATATAAATTAAACAGTTCGTCTAACAATCCTGCTTCTTTATTTTTATAATCTTGTGTATTGGATTTAATATAATCTCTAATTTGTAAATACCTAAACAAATGTTGTGGAGACAATCCATAAATATCTTGTAACTCCTGGAATAAAAGAAATTTTCCTTTTCTATAAAGGTGTTCTATCCTTGTAATTCCTAAATCATCCCATTGTTTAAACCCCCCATCTAATATAGCAGGTTTAAACGATGGGTTATTCATAATTGGTAATCTAAATGAGAGATTATCCAAATGTAGAGTCTTAACTATTTGTTTCCAAATACGTCTATTATTATATATTATTAGGTTGTCTTTATAATTTTTTTTTTGTACTTCCGTTGGTGCAAAAATTATCGAACCTACATTGAAAGGTAGACAGTCTTCCTTTTCTATATTTAACCATGTCGGTTCATGATCCATATTTACCCACCAGAAATTCATATTCTTAATCTGAACAGCCCAAAAATAATATAAAAAGTTTGGAAGTGCTAATCCTCCATTTATCTTAGTTTCGCATAGATGTTTTTTATTTATTCTGTGATTTTTATAATCCCAAATAAAACTATTAACAATATTATCAATTTTTTAAAAAAAAGTTTTCGGAAGAAAAAAAGGAATAGCCTGAAACAAATATAACAACTGTGGTAGAAATACCATCTTTATGGCACTTATTCTACCAATCATGGATATAGGAAGTGTTTTCCAATATAAAATATTTTTTCTAAGTTTATCTAATAGTTGAGGATAGTTGGATTTTATTAATGAGTTATGAGTTTTAGTTACGTTAATCCCTAAATATTTAAGTTTGTCTGTAACTACTTTTAATGGGTATTGTTGTAATGTATTTAGATTTATTCCTGTTATTGGCATAATCTCGCTTTTATCCCAATTAATCCTATACCCAGAAAATGCACCAAACTTAGTTATAATGTTTAGCAGGTTGGGAATACTAATTTCCGGTTTTGTAATATAAATCAAAACATCATCTGCATATAAAGACATTTTATTAATTGTTGTATCAGTATTATAGCCATATATTTCAGGTTCAGATCTAATTTTTTCCGCCAATGGTTCTATCACCAATGCGAACAATAAGGGTGATAACGGACATCCCTGTCTGCATCCCCTAGAGAGTTTGAATTTGGCTGATAAAATTTGGTTAGTCAAAATTCTTGCAATAGGATTCGAGTATAAAATTCTTACCCATTTACAAAATCTATCCCCCAATTGAAACTTTTCCATTATATTAAATAAATACATCCATTCCACCTGATCAAACGCTTTTTCTGCATCTAATGATATAACCGCTAGTTCCGTATCTCGTATTCTTTTTGAATATATAATATTAAACAAGCGTCTGAGATTATGGGATGAATAACGTTTTGGGATAAAACCTGTTTGATCATAATGTATTAATTTAGAGATCACTAAACTTAATCTCCTAGATAAGACCTTAGTTAATATTTTTTGGTCTGTATTTAAAAGGGCAATCGCTCTATATGATCCAGGATCTTCCAAATCCTTATCTACTTTAGGGATGAGTATAATTGTGGATTCATTTAGAGATTCTGGTAATTTTCCTTGGTCATATGCATATCTATACATTATTTGTAATCTTGGAGAAATCAGATCTTGAAATTTTTTATAAAATTCTGCACTCAGGCCATCCGGGCCCGCGGCTTTTCCGTTCTTTAGCGAACTAATTGATTCTATAATGTCTTTTACTGTTATTTCAGCATTTAACAATTCTCTACCTTCCTGATCTAAGCTATTGATTTGACATTCTTGTAAAAATATTTCCATACTATCTGTTTGTCCTGTTAGTTTTGACAAATAAAGATTTTTATAATATTGTAAAAATCTATCATTAATATCTTTTGGAGTAATCAATATATTTCCATACTCAGATCTAATTCCGTGTATCATCTTCTCATCTTCTAATTTTCTAAGCTGTCGTGCTAGTAATTTTTGTGGTTTATCTCCAAATTCAAAATACACTTGTTTAGTTTGTTGAAAAAGTTTAATAACTTGATTAGAATATATTTTATTTAATCTATATTTTACTGATGTAATTTTATTACTTAACTCTTTGGAAGGCTGTTTTATATTTTCATTATCTAGACGTTTTATCTCATTTTCTAAATTTTGTTCTATTTTTCGATTTTCTTTATTGAGATGTGCTTGTGCGGATATTATTGCGCCACGCATGAATGCCTTAAATGTGTCCCAAAATAGTGATGGGGAAGTTTCAGGATTATCATTAGTTTCAAAAAATAATTTAATCTGATCCATCACATATTTACAGCAGTCATTGTACTTTAATATCTGAGGGTTAAATCTCCAGGTAGTAGTTTTATTAGATATATCTTTTAATTTTATCTTAAATGTTAATGGCGCATGATCCGAGATGATAATATTATGATATTTTGCGTCATACGTAAAAGGAAGTAATTTAGAATCTATTAAAAAATAATCTATCCTCGAATAGGTTCCATGTACGGGCGAGAAAAAAGAATATTCTCGTCCGGATGGATTATCTAACCTCCAGATGTCTTTAATATTAGATGTATTGATAAAAGCATTTATAAATGTACTTGATTTCGAGGCAGCTTTCCTTTTTGCAGATGATCTATCTAGATAGTTATCTAAAGTACAATTTAAATCACCTCCAATTATTAAATTGTGTTGAGTGGATATAGGAATATTATTAAATATTTTCTTAAAAAATAGTGGATTATCAAAATTAGGGGCATATATATTCATTAAAATTACCTTTTTTGAATATAATTCCCCTGTAATTATTACATATCTGCCTTCTTTATCCTCTATAATAGAACTTTGTATGAAAGGTATACATTTGCGAATAATTATTGCAACTCCTCTAGATTTATGAATAAATGTAGAATGATACACCTTAGAAATCCATTTAGCTGTTAATCTATGTTGAGCATCTTTTTTAAGATGAGTCTCTTGAAGGAAAATGACATCTGTCTTCAATCTGTTCAACTGAGCTAACACCTTTCCCCTTTTAATTGGTTCATTAATTCCTTTTACATTCCAACTGCAGAAGGTTACTCCATCACCCCCAGTCTTCACCTTTATATCATGCATTTTACTATTAGGGCGGCTTTTTTTGGAGTAGCCTTCTTGACTCCCCCAGCTCCCCGTTGCACCCGGACATCAATCCAATGAGAATTTCTATCCACCTTAATCCGCATCTATGTCTTCTTAAACTAAATACACAATATCCTTCACATCTACATTCAAATAATATATAATATAAGATCAATAAAAGACAAAAACAATAAGAAATATCAATAATAAAAAAAAAGTAAAGGGTGTTAATAGGGTGCTCAGAAAAAAAAGAAACTACACTTATATAGTGTGTAGTATGTGAAGGTGAGAGCCACACTAACGTGGCCATTAATCTAAAGACTTCCGTTTTTTTAATTAAAAAAAAAAGATGTTAATTATACCAGCTCCTATCTCAAATGCTATATATATTGGGGTGGGGTACTAACTTTATATACTTAGTACTTAGTAATTATTTCTATTATTCATATTACTATTTGCTAATTACTAATATCAATTGTATTTAATACTATAATATGTAATACTATTATCATGGAATAATTAAATATTTTCTAATAATTAATACAGAACTACAACTAAATGTCCATTATTCCACTTCCTTCTAAGTGAGTATTTCATAACCACAGGTCGATGATAAAAGTTCAGCTCTCTCCTTCTCCCTCGGGTCCTTCCTCCGCGTCTTCTCTCTCTTCATCTTCTGGCTTCTGCTGTATGCCTCGGGCGAATTTCAATGCTTCAGTATACTTAACGAAACGATATTCCTTGTCATCATAAGTTACTCTCAGTGTTGCTGGGTACATCAAGCCATATCTCAGATCCTTAGTATTCTGTAAATTCCTCAGGATACCTCTTGTTTCTCTAAATAGTGATCTTTTCTTGGCCACCTCTGCTGGGTAGTCTCTAAAAATACTGATGTTGTCTCCCTCGTATTTCAGGTTTCTCTTTTTTATTATTATCTTCATCATTTCTTCGAAGACATGATCAAAGGCCACTTTTACAATCATTTGTCTGGGCGATGAACCTATCCCAGGGGCCCGTCTTAGAGCCCTATGTGCACGGCTCAACAGGGGTTCATGATCCAAATTCAGAATATCCTTTAAAAGTTTTGCAACAAATTTTCGAGGATCTTGACTCCACTCACGACCTTCGCTCAGACCAACTATACGCAAATTTTTACGACGTTGGCGTCCCTCCAGATCAATACATTTCTCGTTTGTTTTGCGTAATAATTCTAAGAGGCGTTTGTTCTCGGCACGGAGTTTTTCGGTCTCCTTAGTATTCAGTTCAGCAATCTTAGTTAGCTCTTTAATTGCTTCGCCTTGTTGGTCTAGCGAAATTATAGTAGGATCTATCTTGCCATCCAGCTTTCTTTCCATCCCAGCAGCTATATCCTTTACCTCCTCAATTTGAGTTTGTAACTCGGCATTAGCCTTTTCCTTCCACTCATCCATCATACTTCTTACCGTCGTTATAACTTGTTTTATTAAGTCTTCTTTATTTTTCTCGTGAGACACCAGCATATCCGCTTTTAAACTTTTTATCTCCTCCATATACTCCTTCCTCTGCTTCTTTATCTCACCTAGAATGGTAGTCTTGAGTTCCTCCATTTCAGCTTTCCTCTGTGAGACATCTTCTTGAGAAGCAGCAGCAGCACCCGAGCTCAGGCCTGTTTCCCTTCTCATAGATTTTTTTCCAGTGGTGGGGGGAGGGGAGCGCTGGGTCATAATTTCTTCTTAAAATCGCGCGCCTGATGACGTCACGCACCTTTTAAACGCTGCCGGAGCCGTTTGCAATCGATCTCCTGTGGTAAGTGCGTTTGTTTGACCCTTTTACCCCCGTTTTTAATTCAGTTTTTTACGGAGCTGTAATGGCGCGATTCCACTCACATCATGGCGCCAACCGGAAGTGGTGAGCCTTTTTTCTGCTTGTGTTTTTTACAGGCAGAGAAAAAGGCTCTGGAACAAAACTGTCCCCCGTTCAAGGAGGAACGTTTTCCCGTTGGGGAGGGGGGCAGCAACAGGCGGTAGGAGCGTTTACCCGGTGTTCCGTAATTCCCCGACACCGTGCCGAGGCCAGCCCGCTAGCACCTGAGCAGCGGGCTGGATGCATAGCCACCCGAAGAGGCATCCGGCAGGTGTTCCCGATTTGGGACGGGACGTCTCTCCACCCGCACGGGGGGAGAGAGAGCCGCCTGAGCCGCTGGAGCGGCTCACGGAGCAGGTGCCTGTGAGACGCGCTGCTTGAGGGGCGCTCTCGCATCTACAAGGCAAAAGCTCCAGAAGAAGGCGGTAGGAACAATTACCGGGCGCACCGCTATCCCCATCACCGCGCCGAGCCCAGTCCTGCTAGTGCCTGAACTATGGGCTGGATGTCTAGCCATCCGAACAGGCATCCGGCCGGTGGCGTCCGAATCGTCGGACGGGGACATGTCTCCACCTAAATGGAGGAGAGACAGCCGCCTGAGCTGCATCCAACAGCTATTGGAGCAGCTCCAGCGAGATGCGCAGAAAGAGCGCTCTCGCGGAAAGAAAAAAACAAGACTTTCGAAGAAATCTGCCCCCGTCCAACTCTGCAAGAGGAGAAGGGGGGGGGCAGCAACAGGCGGTAGGAGCGCTATCCGGGCGCTCCGCTATCCCCGACACCGAGCCGAGTCCAGCTCCGCTAACGTCTGAATAACGGGCTGGAGGCAAAGCCAAACAGAAGAGCAACCGGCCGGTGGCATCCGACTCGTCGGACGGGGACGTCTCCCCACCCAGGAGGGGGAGGGACAGCCGCCTGAGCCGCATGGAGCGGCTCTTGGAGCAGGTGCTCCAGCAAGGTGCACCCCGGGAGGGGAGCTCTTGCAGAAGGAGGTCAGGCACTCCCTCTACAGTGCCTCCTGCACTGTCCATTGCATCCTCCTTTCCAGAGGATAGCTTTGGGGACCAGGACTGGGCTGGTCCAGAACAAGGGGTTATGGCTGAAGATTTCGGGAGTATGCAGGGGGTGCAGGAGCAGGAACAGCTGCTTGGTGTAGTGGGCCGCTACGTGTCAAAACCCAGTGCAGGGGAACCGCTAGAGGCCAAACTAGCGGCAAGTATCAATCACCTTTTCAACAGAGCTCTGCAGGAGCAGGTGATTAATGAAGCTTTAGATACCTATACGGTGCCGGAGAACTGTGAATCTCTAAAAGTACCAGCGGTGAACAGCCAAATCTGGGGACACATTGGGGCAACCATCCGGCACCACGAGCTAAAGCTGCAGCGGATACTCCGACTTTTGACAGCAGGCATCACTTCGTTTGCTCGTTCTATAAACAACACCGAGATGACCACCAATCAACAGGATACACTCGCGTTGTTGTGTAACACGCAGTTTGAAATTAATAATCTGCGGAAAGAAATCATCAAACCTGCCATCAGTCCTCGATTTGCCGGGCTGTGTAAAACACCAGCCGATAAGCCAGACAGGCTGCTCTTCGGGAAGGCAGGGTATAAAACGAGCAAACTGAAAACACACACCACCAAGTGGCAGCACCCCGCCGCATCCACCAGTAAACATCCGCCATTCAACACTGGTAAAAGCTCGGGGTCCGCTTACTTTCACCGTAAGTCTTTTTTAGACCAGAGCCCAGAGTTTTACACAGCCCACCTCATGGAAAATGCGCCAACCCCCAACAAACACACCACATCAGACACCTCGCAAGCCTCGTCCGACCAAAAGGGAATCAGAGGAAATACCCGTAACCATGGAGGTAGGTGGGTCTGGTTCCTATCAACTTTTGGGAGGTGGAGGCTTAATACTAACAGGAGGTAGATTGCACCGGTTTGAAGCATAGTGGATATAAAATACAATTCATGTCAGAAAAAACGCCGCCAGTTCGACAATGGCCCCAAAGGGTATTTCTCCCTTCGTCAAAGAGAAACGCGAGGGACAAGCTGAACTGGTGAGACTTATCACAAAGGGGGTCATCGAAAAGACCAAACATGAACCTTTGGAATTTGTATCGAATATATTCACTAAAACCAAAAAAGATGGTGGCTGTCGCATCATCATTGACTTAACATCACTAAACAAATTTGTTAAGTATATACATTTCAAAATGGAGACATATGTTACTGCCAAACAACTGAATTCCAAAGGATATTCGACAAGTAGCAAGAGTAATTGGGAAAATGGTAGCAGCATTTCCGGCTACACAATTCGGACCTTTGCACTATCAAAAAATTTACAGAGAGCAAAGGTACAGGCAATAAAACGACATACAGGTCACTATGATCGTGTCATGAACTTACCCACTGAAGCAATATCAGAGCTACAATGGTGGGCAGAAAACGTTTGGCATAGTTTCAGCCCTATCTTTATCACTAACCCTACTTTAGTTACTAAAACAGATGCCAGTGCTCAAGGCTGGGGAGCGACTAACTCCATATCCAGCACAGGTGGTAGATGGACTAACCTAGAGTCATCATTACTACTTACACTGGGCATTAACTATCTAGAGATGTTGGGCGCCTTTTATGGTTTAAAAGCATATGTATCTAATATGCAGCACTTGCATGTTCGGTTACAAATTGATAAATACTACGGTGATGGCTTATATTAACCATATGGGTGGCATAAAATCATTGTCATGCGACAAATTGGTCAACATGATTTGGCAATGGTGTGTCGAAAGACATATTTGGCTATCAGCTACTTACCTACCAGGTAAGCTAAACACCCATGCTATGAGAAAATTAAACGCCTGGGTTGCAAGTTTGAACAGACCTTACCTGGAACTGGGATTGTCCAAACAAGCCATCACCATGTCGGCATCCCTTCGAACATCCACCAGAGGCAGTACTTAACCAGCATCAAAAAAGGGAGAAGTACTGCCAGGAAACAGGGACGACATACGCAACAGCTACAGCCACCAACATACTGGAGTTCCTGGCCTATCTACACCACGATGTAGGGATCAGCTACAGTGCCATCAACACAGCGCAGAGTACTCTTTCTGCTTATCTCAAACCAGCGCCAGGACAACAGGCGATGGGATCCCATCCACTGGTGGTAAAACTGATGAAGGGCATTTACAATATCAAGCCCTAAGCCCAGGTATACCCATATTTGGGATATTAGTGTGGTCCTGACATATCTCAGGGAATGGCCACCAGCCAGATCCCCCGGCCTCGAGCAAGCTACACTAAAGACGCTCATGTTGATGGCACTTGTATCCGCTCAGAGGGTCCAGTCACTACACCTATTGCGACTGGACAACATGATCACAGCTCCAGACCAGATCTGTCGTTATCCAGCGACTGATCAAACAGAGCAGACCAGGAACACCTAATCCAGTCGTGGCTTACCCACCAGAACCACGGTTATGACTCACCTACTATCCTACATAGACACAACCAAAATATACGAGGGAGATGAAAAGCCTTGTGGGTCAGTCACAAAAACCTTATGGTCGGGTGATGAGCCAAACCATTGCGAGATGGCTCAAGCAGGTGCTAGAAACTGCTGAGATAAACACTAACATGCACAAATTTTATTCCACCAGGACAGCATCCATGTCGACGGCTAAAGAATGGACATGCCTATAGACCACATCCTGGCTACAGCAGGATGGTGGGGGGGGGGGGAAAGACCGTTCAGAAATTTTATAATAAGCCGTTGGCAAAACCTGGTTTATTTGCAGTAAAGATTTACGAACTGCAAATATTTAATTTAAGCCCAGGGGAGCAACTTAATTCTTTGTTGTTATTGTTTAAAAAATACCATTGTGTTTTTCTACAAATAGACTCATTGGTTGATTACGATAACACTTCCTCCCTCAAGAACTTCGGCAGTGAGTGAAATGAAACTGTTACACGGTTTGAAATCACAGAGCTTTGAAATCTTCACGTAGTCACTCACGTGACTCCGAAGTAAAATAGTAAGATTAAACGAGAACTTACCAGTTTGAAGTTTGATCTGTATTTTATGAGGAGTTACGATGAGGGATTATGTGCCCTCCACTCCCACCCTCATTATATGGATCAAACTAATAAATTGATGTCTCCTTATCTTTACTATGTTTACTTCAAATAACTGTGTCTATCTGTGATTCCACACTGCTGCTTGGAAGTATGCCGCGCCTGCGCACTGAGCGGGTTCTTCACGTAATCCCTCATCGTAACTCCTCATAAAATATAGATCAAACTTCAAACTGGTAAGTTCTCGTTTAATCTTACTATTTTACTTCGGAGTCACGTGAGTGATTACGCGAAGAACCCGCTCAGCACGCATGCGCGGCATTACGCCAGCAGTGCAACAAGCGGCTACAGCGGGAGTCAGGCGCTCCCGCTGCAATTTAAAAAACGGACCATCAGGTAAGTGAACTGAGGTCGGCTTTACTTACCAAAGAAGCCCCGCCTAATTTCTCTTTCAGAAATGTCTACACCAAAGACAAGACTCTCAAATAAATCTGTCCCCTGTTCGACTCCACCAGAGGAGCGTTCCATCAGGGGGGGGCAGCAACAGGCGGTAGGAACGCTAACCGAGCGCTCCGCTATCCCCGACACCGTGCCGAGCCCAGCTCCGCTAGCGCCTGAGCAGCGGGCTGGAGGGAAAGCTACCAGAAAGAGCGTCCGGCCGGTGGTTTCCGACACGTCGGACGGGGACGCCTCTCCACCCAGGCGGGGAAGAGACAGCCGCCGTAGCCGCTTGGAGCGGCTCTTGGAGCAGGTGCTCCAGCGAGGTGCGCCCCAGGGCGCTCTCGCAGAGGGAGGTCAGGCACTCCCTCCACAGTGCCTTGTGCACTGTCCATTGCTTCCTCCTTTCCAGAGGATAACTTTGGTGACCAGGATTGGGCTGGTCAAGAAGATGGCTGAAGGTCTCGGGAGTATGCAAGGGGTGCAGGAACAGGAAGAGCTGCTTGGTGTAGTGGACCGCTACGTGGCAACCCCATGTGCAGGAAGACCGTTAGAAGCCAAACTAGTGGCCAGCATCAACCACCTCTCCAACAGGGCTCTACAGGAGCAGGTGGTCAATGATGCTTTGGAAACTTATACAGCGCCGGAGAAATGTGAGTCCCTCAAAGTGCCAGCTGTAAACAGCCAAATCTGGGGGCACATTGGTCCAAACATCCGACACCATGAGCTAAAACTGCATTGGATCCTCAGGCTCCTGACGTCGGCCATCACTTAGTTTGCTCGTTCCGTGGACAACACCGAGATGACCACCACTCAACAGGATACTCTCGCGCTGTTGTGTAATACGCAATTTGAGATTAACAACCTGCATAAAGAAATAATAAAACCTGCCATCAATCCTAAATTTGCGGGGCTGTGCAAAACCCCAGCCTCTGAGCCAGACATACTGCTCTTGGGCAATGACCTACCTAAGCGAATGAAGGATATGGCCGAGGCCTCAAAAACTCACGGTCTCATGAAGGCAGGGCACGGGACGAGCAAACCTAGAGCACTAAACACCAAGTGGCAGCACCCCGTCGCGTCCACCAGTCGACGTCCACCATATAGGACTGGTGAAAGCTCGGGGTCCGCATTTTATCACCGTAAGTCTTTTTTAGACCAGGGCCCAGAGCGGACCCCATGGAAAATGCGCTACCCCCCAACGTCAACGCCACATCAGACAGCACGCAAGCTTCGTGGGACTGGCAGGAACCAGAGGAAATACCCGTAACCATGGAAGTAGGTGGGTCTGGTTCCTACCAGCATATAGAAAGAAGGGGCTTAATACTAACAGGAGGGAGATTACACCAGTTTAAAGCAGCATGGGAGTCTATCACGAGTGATCAGTGTATACTCAATGGAATTAGTGGATACAAAATACAATTCATAACAGGTAAATTGCCACCAGTTCAACATTTACCTCAAAGGGTATTTTCCCTCTCAGTGAAAGAAAAACGAGAGGGACAAGTTGAACTGATGAGACTAATTACAAAGGGTATCATTGAAAAAACAAAACATGAACCCTTGGAATTTGTATCAAATATATTCACTAAAACCAAAAAAGATGGTGGATGTCGCATCATCATTGACTTAACATCACTAAATATGTTTGTTAAGTATATACATTTCAAAATGGAAACGTTTGTTACTGCCAAACAATTAATTTCCAAAGGATACTACATGGCAAGCATTGATCTTAAAGATGCTTACTATTCAGTACCTATTCACAAGGATCATCGCAGATACCTGAAGTTTACCTGGATGGGGAAATTATGGCAGTTTACAGCGTTACCAAATAGTTTAACATCAGCCCCAAGATTATTCACCAAGATACTAAAACCAGCCTTCGGAATATTAAGAAGACAAAAACATATTGTCATGGCATATCTTGATGATATCTTAATAGTAGGCAAAACCATGGAATTGACTATGTCAACTGTATCAGCTACCAAACAGTTGTTCGAAACGTTGGGGTTTGTCTTACATCCAGATAAATCTAAGTTGAAGCCATCCACAACTATGAACTACTTGGGCTTCACAATTAATTCAGTCCATATGACTGTAACTTTGCCAAGAGACAAAACAGTTGCATTGGCACAATCATGCAACAATCTAATGGTCAACAAACGACCAACTATTTGACAAGTAGCAAGAGTAATTGGGAAAATGGTAGCAGCATTTCCGGCTACGCAATTCGGACCTTTGCACTACCAAAACTTACAAAGAGCAAAGGTACAGGCACTAAAACGACATGCAGGTCATTATGATCGTGTCATGAAGTTACCCACTGAAGCAATATCTGAAGAAGGGTTTCGGCCTGAAACTTTGCCTATTTCCTTCGCTCCATAGATGCTGCTGCACCCGCTGAGTTTCTCCAGCTTTTTTGTGTACCATCAGAACTACAGTGGTGGGCAGAAAACGTTTGGCATAGTTTCAGCCCTATTATCATCACTAACTCTACGCTAGTTATCCAAACAGATGCCAGTGCTCAAGGCTGGGGAGCAACTAACGCCATATCCAGCACAGGTGGTAGATGGACTAACCCTGAGTCGTCATTACTACTTACACTGGGCATAAATTATCTAGAGATGTTGGGTGCCTTCTATGGTTTAAAAGCATATGCATCAAATATGCATCACTTGCATGTTCGGTTACAAATAGATAATACTACGGTGGTGGACTACATTAACCATATGGGCGGCATAAAATCGTTATCATGCGACAAGTTGGTTAACACAATTTGGCAATGGTGTGTCGAAAGACATATTTGGCTATCAGCAACTTACCTACCAGGTAAGCTAAATACAGTGGCAGACACCAGGTCACGTAAATTTAATGACAATATCGAATGGATGTTAAACCCCAAAATATTTGCAAAAATTGTCAAGCAATATGGCACGCCAGATATCGATTTATTCGCATCAAGGCTAAATCACCAGGTACCTATGTATGTCGCCTGGGAACCAGACCCTGAGGCAGCAGCGGTAGATGCGTTCGCGCTGGATTGGGGAAATTTCTTCTTCTATGCATTTCCTCCCTTCTGCCTCATTAATCGGTACTACGCAAAATACAAATGGACTCTGCTTCAGGTATTTTGATAGTACCCGACTGGCCTACGCAGCCATGGTTCCCGATACTCCATGACATGGTTGTTGGAACTCCGATGACATTTCCCAGTGACCCAGAATTATTACAACACCCAGTGTCTGGCATAAGCCACCCATGGCATGAAAAAATCAAACTCCTGGGTTGCAGATTCTGAACAGACCATTGCTGGGACTGGGATTATCAGAACAAACTGTCAACACCATGTCAGCATCCCTCCGAACATCCACCAAAAAACAGTACTTGACCAATATCAGAAAATGGGAAAAGTACTGCCTGGATACTGGGACCACCTACACAACTGCATCAGTCACCAACGTACTGGAATTCCTGGCCAAACTTCACTATGAAGAAGGACTCAGCAACAGTGCCATCAACACAGCGAGAAGTGCCCTGTCTGCCTACTTAACACTAGCACCAGGACAACAGGCCATGGGATCTCACCCGCTGGTGGTAAAATGAATGAAAGGCATTTACAATACCAACCCCCCTAAACCAAGGGACACCCATATATGGGATGTCAGTGAGGTCCTGACTTACCTCAGGGGATGGCCACCAGCCAGATCCCTCAGCCTGGAACAATTGACACTCAAAACGCTCATGTTAATCCGCACAGAGGGTCCAGTCTCTACATCGGTTACGACTGGACCACATGATTACAGCTCCAGACCAGATCTCGTTTATGATCCAGGGACTGATCAAACAGAGCAGGCCAGGAACGCCTATTCCAGTCGTGATATTCCGGGCTTACCCACCAGAACCACGGTTATGTGTCATGACCCACCTACTATCTTATATAGACACAACTAACAATATTCGAGGGAGTGAAAACGCCTTGTGGGTCAGTCATAAAAAACCTCATGGTCGGGTGACGAGCCAAACCATTTCAAGATGGCTCAAGCAGGTGCTAAAAGCTGCTGGGATTGACACTAACTTGTATAAATCTCATTCCACCAGGGCAGCATCCACGTCAACGGCGGAAAGAATGAACCACATCCTGGCTACAGCAGGATGGGCAAGGGAAACCACGTTCAGGACTTTTTATCACAAGCCGTTGGCAAAACCTGTGTTATATGCAGAAACTATTTTACAGTCTGCAAATATTTAATTTAAGCCCGGGGGAGCAATTTTCTTTTTGTTGTTATTGTTAATAAATACCGTTTTTGTTTTTCATAAAACAGATTCATTGGTTGATTACGATAACACACTTCCTCCCTCAAAGACTTCGGCAGTGATGTAGTAATAACTGTTACACGGTTTGAAATCACAGAGCTTTGAAATCTTCACGGAATCACTCACGTGACTCCGAAGTAAAATAGTAAGATTAAACGAGAACTTACCAGTTTGAAGTTTGATCTGTATTTTATGAGGAGTTACGATGAGGGATTACGTGCCCTCCGCTCCCACCCTCAGTATATGGATCAAACTAATAAATTGATGTCTCCTTATCTTTACTATGTTTACTTCAAATAACTGTGTCTATCTGTGATTCCACACTGCTGCTTGGAAGTATGCCGCGCCTGCGCACTGAGCGGGTTCTTCACGTAATCCCTCATCGTAACTCCACCAGAGACCTGGGTTCAATCCTGACTACAGGTGCTGTCTCCCTGTTCCTCACACACTCCAAAGATGTACTGGTTTGTAGGATAATTGGCTACTGATAATTATAAATTGTCCCTAGTGTGTGTAGGATAATGCTAGCTTGTATGTAGATGAGCTCCTTCGACTATGTTGAAGACTGGCTACGACTAACTTCGGGAAAATTGGACACCAAATAGTGGAGCGTGAAGACGATCTCCTTCGATTTCCTTCGACCTCCCTTCGACTATAATGAAGACTATCCTCGATTACCTATGACGAGCATGCCGACCTACTACGATCTACTACTAAACCTACGAGTAAAAATAGTATCAATTTTTTCCATGCCAATATTTTTTTAATCACGGGCAGTTTTTAACATATTGAAAAAAACGCCGCGACCTAGCCGAGGCCTCGAGTACGTGGAGACCACTTTCGAGCATGAAGGAGAGTTACGAAGACCTCCTACGACCTTGTGACGACCATGCTGCGAGTATGAGTCGAGGGCAAACTCGCCAGAACTCACAAATTAGGTCGCCCAAGTGGGACAGGCCCTTTAAGGGTTTGTCCCACTTTTGCGATATTTTTGGCGACTGCCGGCACCCGTCGCAGACGCAGCAGGTCGCTGAAAATTTTCAACATGTTGAAATTCCAGCGGCGACCAGAAAAAGGTATGACTCTTCGGGCGACTACTCACGACCATACTGGCGTCATGTGTCGACATGTCGCGGCATCTCCCCTTCCCATTCCCACACTGACCTTTCTGTCCTCGGCCTCCTCCACTGTCAGAGTGAGGCCACACACATATTGGAGGAAGAGCACCTCACATTTCACTTGGGCAGCTTATGAATGGTATGAACATTGATTTCTCCAATTTCAAGTAACTCCTGCATTCACTCTCTCCCCCACACTGGACATCCTACTAGTTCCACTGTTCGCATCCTTGAATCCCTGTCGTTATCAGCTCTTCCCCAGCCAACAACGGGCCATTGTGGGCTCCACGCTTCCTTGGTCATCTGTTGCCGGCCTCAGTTTGTTCTGGTTTTTTCCTACCTCTCATTCCGTCCCCCCTACTTTCAATCTGAAGACAGGTTCCATCCTAATTCCCCAGAGATGCTGCCTGACCCGCTGAGTTACTCCAGCACTTTGTATCTCAGTATCGATCAGCATCTGTAGTTTCTTTCTACCCAATCAGGGTCTCACTCTGTCTGACAGTTATTAGGGAGTTAGCATTCGCTTCCAGATGATCTTTGTCCTTTTAAATCGCTAAGCTGAACAAAATGTTGACACCACCACTGCATCTTTACTGTTAGAAAGGAGCATAGCTTAGAGAGGAAAGAACGAGAGGGAGGGGGGCGGGGGGGGGGGGGGGGGGGTTGAGACAAGAGAGAGTTAGAGAGATGTACCTGACGGGAGTCTCCTTGTAAGAGGGAGCACCGGATTTGGCGGAGCCACTGCTGCTGCTGGAGGTGACGTTGTTGTGCTGGTAATAGCCGTTGGTGGCCAGACGGGGACTGCGGCGGGACATCCTCACCGTAGCACCACCACCCCGAGCCTCAGTCCGAGCACAGCACTGAGTCTTCCGCACTAACTGTGAGCAAAGAGAAAGACAGTGTGAGGGGCAACCCTGCATTGGGCACTTGCATCCTGCCCGCTGGCCCAGAGAGGGAAGGGGACACATTGCTGTCATCCTACACACCCTCCCTGCACATGGCAGGGCACATGGTATTGGGGGTAGGGTGCTGACATGGATAGAAAATTGGTTGGCAGATAGGAAACAAAGAGTAGGGAGTAACGGGTCCCTTTCAGAATGGCAGGCAGTGACTAGTGGGATACCGCAAGGCTCGGTGCTGGGACCGCAGCTATTTACAATTGATATCAATGATTTAGATAAAGGGATTACAAGTAACATTAGCAAATTTGCAGATGACACAAAGCAGGGTGGCAGTGTGAACTGTGAGGAGGATGCTATGAGAATGCAGGGCGACTTGGACAACGTAGGTCCACAAGGTGAATTCCCGGGATGACGGGGCTATCATATGCGGGGGTGGGCTTGTATACTCTGGAATTTAGAAGGATGAGAGGGCATCTTATGGAAACATATAAGATTACTATTAGTTTGGATATACTAGAGGCAGGAAACATGTTCCTGGTGTTCGGGGAGTCGGGACCAGGGGACACTTTTTCACACAGAGAGTTGCGAGTCTGTGGAATTCTCTGCCTCAGAGGACAGTTCCCTGGATACTTTCAAGACAGAGCTAGATAGGACTCTTGATGATAACGGAGTTAAAGAATATGGGAAGAAGGCAGGAACTGGGTACTGATTATTCATGATCAGCCATGATCACATTGAATAGGGATGCTGGCTTGAAGGGCCGAATGGTCTATTCCTGCACCTATTGTCGGGAATCTACAACTAGGGAACAGAGGCATAGGTGACAGACGAGGGGCAACCTGAGGGGTAACCATTCTAACAGAGAGTGGAGAGGACATGGAACGAACTGCCAGAGGAAGTGATTTACTGTGTTTAAAAGACGTTTGGTGAGGGATACGGATTGGAAAGGTTTAGAAGGATATGGGCCAACCTCAGGCAAATGGGAGCATGGATGAGGAGTAGGGCTGAAGGGCCTGTTTCTCTGTTTTATAACTCTTTCAATGGAGGGTCGGTGATCTGACACATTAATGGGGTCAGACCTGCAAAGCCTACAACGCCTCTCCCATTTTCATTTTGGACTTCCAGCATCTGCGCGTTTTTGCTTTTCAATCGCCTGGCGCCAGCCAGCACCTGCTGCAGGGCCAACATCGCCTCCACTCAACATGTGAGGCTGGGCCCAAACAGCAGATAACATCTCAGACAACACAAGCACCAGGCTACACAGGCTAGAGTCAATTTACTTGTATACCAAGCCAATTAACCTACAAACCTGTTCATCTTTGGCATGTGGGAGGAAACGATATATCTGGGAGAAAATCCACGCGGTCAAGGGGAGAACGTAGAAACTCCATACAGAACAGCGCCCGTAGTCGGGGTGTTTCCGGGTCTCTTGCACTGTAAGGCAGCAACTCTACCGCTGCGCCACCGTTCAGAGAAATATACACGGTAGAACTTCGTTTCAGAACACTATTCCCTCCAGATCACCATTGCCCTGCCCTCTTTGGATTTTTGATGACGGACAGAGCATTTTGTAGGCGGCAATCATCAAAATTGGGCATCATCATCTGCGCTCAGGGCCCAGTCTGTGTCTGTGTCAGTTCCCCAGCGCCCAAAGCCCGGGCACGACTACAACCCCGTGGCTCGTCCCCAACCAGGCATCTTCACCTTCCCTCTTCTTTCCCCTCTCCTCCTCCATCAATCACTTCTCCCTCCCTCAGTCCCTTCCTCCCTCCTTAACCCCTCTCCCTCCCTGCACCCCCACTCCTCACCTCCATCCTATCCCCCCCCCTGAAATTTGGGATTCCATCATGTCATTGACAGGCAGGGCAAGTGGAAGTGTGCTTTAAAAGTAGTTTTTGTAAAGTTTCACGTCAATAAATTGTAAATAATAACATCAATCTAAACGAAACTTGGCTAACGGATTCCCTAGGACAATGGTGGGCCAAAAATTGTAGCGCTATCATGTACCGCTTTGGCGGAGTTTTGGAATCACAAGCGCACGCATTCAAACAAACAAAATGATAGTTTTAGTAATATTATAATAGATAGATAATAATACTTTAGGCAAATTCAGTCATTCTCCCTTTAACATGCCATTTTATCACAGGTAGTTAACAGTTTCCCTATCATTAACCGTTTCAGTTGACTCCACGAGTCACCAGCTACCACCCCTGTATCAGAGATAACAAAGTTTGCAGCAAGACGCCGACCATAGCACAGGATTGATATGGTTTGAAAACCTCTACAGCTTCACTGCCTTCTCCCAATATCCCCTGACTACGCAATTTTTATGAGCCCTATCTAGCTCTCTCTTGCAAGCATCCAGAGAACATGCCTCAACCACCCTCTGATAAGGGGAGGCAGTCAAGGGGTTGAGGCTGGGAGCCACCCCCGTCCCTGGCAATGGGAAGAGCAGTCACCTGTGCGGGGCCAGGGACCGACATGACAGACATACAGACTCACCGAGTGATGGTCCCTGCGGGGTCCGAGCGGCAGAAGCTTCCCCGCGGCTCCAGGAACAAGGAGTGGGAGCGTTGCCACTTCAACCACTCCCCTTCTGGTCGCCGCCTGTCCTCGCCGCACCTAGAGTACAGTATAGTAGATAATCGTAGATGATGGTAGGTAATCGTAGATGATGGTAGATGAGGGTAGGTTGGGGTAGGGTAGAGTATGGCTGAGCTGAGCTGAGCAGAGCTGAGCAGAGCAGACACCAGACACGACCTCCTCCAACACCGTCTGTCTGTGTCTGTGTCTGTTTCTATGTCCCGCCCCCGACACCGCTGCCCATTGGCTGCATCGTTCAAAATGCTACATTCTAGAGTGTTAGTTTGTGTCACGGTTCCACCCCCCAACATTCCAACCGCCCGCACCCTCATCTCCCCTCCCTGATCCCCACCCCCACAATAGCTTCACTGACTGTAAAAGATGAAATAGCGGCACATTTGGATAGCAGTATCAGGATCGGTCCAAGTTCTTTGAGGATGTAACTAGGAAAATGGACAAGGGAGAGCCAGTGGATGTAGTGTACCTGGACTTTCAGAAAGCATCTGATAAGGTCCCACATAGGAGATTACTGGGCAAAATTAGAGCACATGTATTGGGGGTAGGGTACTGACATGGATAGAAACTTGGTTGGCACTGATTGGTGGAAGACGACCAGCGGAAGCAGCTGATTGGCTTGTATTGTATTTGTATTGTAATTGTAAGGCTTTATTGTATTTGGATAAGGGGGAGAATGAAGGCCAGGGCAGTTTACTGTTCTGGATGTCAGATGTGGGAGGTCATGGAGTCGGAATGCCCTCCAGACGTCCACATCTGCGCAAGGTGCGTCGAGATGGGGCTCCTAAGGGACCGTGTCAGGAACCTGGAACAGCAACTCGATGACCTCTGTCTGCTCAGAGAGAGCGAGGAGGTCATAGAAAGGAGTTACAGGGAGGTGGTCACTCCAAGACCACGGGAGACAGAAAACTGGGTCACAGTTAGGAAGGGCAACGGGCAGAGGCAGGGACTGGTGAGTACCCCGGTGGCTGTACACCTTGAAAATAAGTACTCGTGCTTGAGTAAGGGTGTGGGAGACAGCCTACCTGGGGGCAGCGACAGCGGCCGGGCCTCTGGCACAAAGACCGGTCCGGTTGCTCAGAAGGGTAAGGAAAAGAAGGGGAGGGCAATTGTAATAGGGGACTCTATAGTCAGGGGGTCGGATAGGCGATTCTGTGGACGCAGACAGGAGTCCCGGATGGTAGTTTACCTCCCTGGTGCCAGGGTCAGGGATGTGTCTGAAGGTGTCCAAGAAATCCTGAAATGGGAGGGAGAGGAGCCTGAGGTTGTGGTGCATATAGGTACCAACGACATAGGTAAAAAAAGAGAATAGGTCCTGAAAGAAGAATTTAGGGAGTTAGGTAGTGAGTTAAGGAGAAGGACTGGAAAGGTAACAATCTCAGGATTACTGCCTGTGCCACGCGACAGTGAGAGTAGGAATGGAGCGAGGTGGAGGATAAATGCGTGGATGAGGGACTGGTGCAGTGGGCATGGATTCAAGTTTCTGGATCATTGGGACCTCTTTTGGGGAAGGTGCGACCTGTACAGAAAGGACGGGTTGCACTTGAACTCAAGGGGGACCAATATCCTGGCGGGGAGATTTGCAAAGGCTACTGGGGAGACTTTAAACTAGTATGGTTGGGGGGAGGGACTCAAATTGGGAAAGCTAGCAGTCAGTGTGTGAAGCAGGGGGCAGAGAATGGTAGCACTCTGACCCAAAATGTAGGGGAGAGAGAAGAAAAAGAAAATAATCAGAGAATAAGAGAGGGTGGGATTCTTAAATGTGTATATTTCAATGCTAGGAGCATTGTAAGAAAAGTGGATGAACTTAGAGCCTGGATTGACACCTGGAAGTATGATGTTGTGGCGATCAGTGAAACATGGTTGCAGGAGGGCTGTGATTGGAAACTAAATATTTCAGGTGTGATAGAATTGGAGGGGCAAGAGGTGGAGGTGTTGCATTGCTTATCAGGGAAGATATTACAGCAGTGCTTTGGCAGGATAGATTAGAGGGCTCGTCTAGGGAGGCTATTTGGGTGGAACTGAGAAATGGGAAAGGGGTAGCAACACTTATAGGGGTGTATTATAGACCGCCAAATGGGGAGCGAGAATTGGAAGAGCAAATATGTAAGGAGATTGCAGATATTAGTAGTAAGCACAAGGTAGTGATTGTGGGACATTTCAATTCTCCACACATAGACTGGGAAACACATTCTGTAAATGGGCTGGATGGGTTGGAGTTTGTAAAATGTGTGCAGGATAGTTTTTTGCAACAATACATAGAAGTACCTACTAGAGAAGGGGCGGTACTGGACCTCCTGTTAGGAAACGAGATGGGTCAGGTGGCAGAGGTATGCGTTGGGGAACAGTTCGGGTCCAGTGATCACAATACCATTAGTTTCAATATAATTATGGAGAGGGACAAAACTGGACCTAGGGTTGAGATTTTTGATTGGAGAAAGGCTAACTTTGAGGAGATGTGAAAGGATTTAAAAGGAGTAAATTGGGACAGTTTGTTTTATGGGAAAGATGTGGAAGAGAAATGGAGTACATTTAAAGGTGAAATTTTAAGAGTACAGAATCTTTATGTCCCTGTTCGGTTGAAAGGAAATCGTAAAAATTGTAAAGAGCCATGGTTTTCAAGGTAAATTGGACACTTGGTTCGGAAAAAGAGGGAGATCTACAATAGTTATAGGCAGCATGGAGTAAATTAGGTGCTTGAGGAGTATAAAGAATGTAAAAAGAATCTTAAGAAAGAAATTAGAAAAGCTAAAAGAAGATATGAGGTTGCTTTGGCAAGTAAGGTAAAAGTAAATCCGAAGGGTTTCTACCGCTATATTAATAGCAAAAGGATAACGAGGGATAAAATTGGTCCATTAGAGAGTCAGAGTGGTCAACTATCTGCAGAGCCAAAAGAGATGGGGGAGATATTGAACAGTTTCTTTTCTTCGGTATTCACCAAGGAGAAGGATATTGAATTATGTGAGGTAAGGGAAACAAGTAGAGTAGCTATGGAAACTATGAGGATCAAAGAAGAGGAAGTACTGACACTTTTGAGAAATATAAAAGTGGATAAGTCTCCAGGTCCGGACAGGATATTCCCTAGGACATTGAGGGAAGTTAGTGTAGAAATAGCAGGGGCTATGGCAGAAATATTTCAAATGTCATTAGAAACGGGAATAGTGCCGGAGGATTGGCGTACTGCGCATGTTGTTCCATTGTTTAAAAAGGGGTCTAAGAGTAAACCTAGCAATTATAGACCTGTTAGTTTGACGTCAGTGGTGGGCAAATTAATGGAAAGGATACTTAGAGATAATATATATAAGCATCTGGTAAACAGGGTCTGATTAGGAACAGTCAACATGGATTTGTGCCTGGAAGGTCATGTTTAACTAATCTTCTTGAATTTTTTGAAGATGTTACTTGGGAAATTGATGAGGGTAAAGCAGTGGATGTTGTGTATATGGACTTCAGTAAGGCCTTTGACAAGGTTCCTCATGGAAGGTTGGTTAAGAAGGTTCAATGGTTGGGTATTAATGGTGGAGTAGCAAGATGGATTCAACAGTGGCTGAATGGGAGATGCCAGAGAGTAATGGTGGATGGTTGTTTGTCAGGTTGGAGGCCAGTGACGAGTGGGGTGCCACAGGGATCTGTGTTGGGTCCACTGTTGTTTGTCATGTACATCAATGATCTGGATGATGGTGTGGTAAATTGGATTAGTAAGTATGCAGATGATACTAAGATAGGTGGGGTTGCGGGTAATGAAGTAGAGTTTCAAAGTCTACAGAGAGATTTATGCCAGTTGGAAGAGTGGGCTGAAAGATGGCAGATGGAGTTTAATGCTGATAAGTGTGAGGTGCTACATCTTGGCAGGACAAATCAAAATAGGACGTACATGGTAAATGGTAGGGAATTGAAGAATGTAGGTGAACAGAGGGATCTGGGAATAACTGTGCACAGTTCCTTGAAAGTGGAATCTCATGTAGATAGGGTGGTAAAGAAAGCTTTTGGTGTGCTGGCCTTTATAAATCAGAGCTTTGAGTATAGAAGTTGGGATGTAATGTTAAAATTGTACAAGGCATTGGTGAGGCCAATTCTGGAGTATGGTGTATAATTTTGGTCGCCTAATTATAGGAAGGATGTCAACAAAATAGAGAGAGTACAGAGGAGATTTACTAGAATGTTGCCAGGGTTTCAGCAACTAAGTTACAGAGAAAGGTTGAACAAGTTAGGGCTTTATTCGTTGGAGCGCAGAAGGTTAAGGGGGGACTTGATAGAGGTTTTTAAAATGATGAGAGGGATAGACAGAGTCGACGTGGAAAAGCTTTTCCCACTGAGAGTAGGGAAGATTCAAACAAGGGGACATGACTTGAGAATTAAGGGACTGAAGTTTAGGGGTAACATGAGGGGGAACTTCTTTACTCAGAGAGTGGTAGCTGTGTGGAATGAGCTTCCAGTGAAGGTGGTGGAGGCAGGTTCGTTTTTATCATTTAAAAATAAATTGGATAGCTATATGGATGGGAAAGGAATGGAGGGTTATAGTCTGAGCGCAGGTATATGGGACTAGGGGAGATTATGTGTTCGGCACGGACTAGAAAGGTCGAGATGGCCTGTTTCCGTGCTGTAATTGTTATATGGTTATATGGTTATATGGCAGACACGAAAAAGAGTAGAGATAAACCGGTCCCTTTCAGAATGGCAAGCAGTGAGTAGTCGGGTATCGCAAGGCTGGGTGCTGGGACCACAGCTATTTACAATATACATTAATGATTTTGATGAAGAGATTAAAAGCAACATTAGCAAATTTGCAGATGACACAAAGCTGGGCGGCAGTGTGAACTGCGAGGAGGATGTTATGAGGATGCAGGGTAACTTGGACAGGTTGGGTGAGTGGGCAGATGCATAGCAGATGCAGTTTAATAAATGTGAGGTTATCCACTTTTGTGGCAAAAACAGGAAGGCACATTATCATCTAAATGGTGTCAAGTTGGGAAAAGTGGAAGTACAGCGAGATCTGGGGGTCCTTGTTCATCAGTAACTGAAAGTAAGCATGCAGGTCCAGCAGGCAGTGAAGAAAGCGAATGGCATGTTGGCCTTCATAACAAGTGGGGTTGAGTATAGGAGCAAAGAGGTCCTTCTGCAGTGGTACAGGGCCCCTAGTGAGACCACACCTGGTCTATTATGTGCAGTTTTAGTCTCTGAACTTGAGGAAGGACATTCTTGCTATTGAGGGAGTGCAATGTAGGTTCACCAGGTTTTTTGGGGTTTTTTTATTGTATTTTTATTTTTATTAGAAGTAAGTACAATAATATGGTAGCATAGGTACCTAGTATATATTGGCATGTTACAATTCATGTACAGCTTCTTCTCATTTTTATTTTAACAATAAAAAGGAGACAGAAAAAGAATAGAAAAGAAATAGAGAAGTGTGTGATATCAGAAAGTGAGAAGAATAAAATGAGAAAAGAAAGAAAATGAAGAGAAAAGAAGCAGAGGTAGTAAGCAGAAGAATAAAGGAGATATAGCTATTTGTTATTCTTGACCACCATTCACCTAGTCCTTTGGAGTTGGTCTACTTTGTCTGTAGGAGGAATCACATTTCTTCAAGATGTAAGGTTTCCAACCTATATTGTAAATAGCTGCGGTCCCAGCACCAAGCCTTGCGTACCCACTGGTCACTGCCTGCCATTCTGAAATGGAACCGTTTATGCCGTCTTGTTTTCCTGTCTGCCAACCAATGTTCTATCTATGTCAGTACCCTACCCCCAATACCATGTGCTCTAATTTTGCCCACTATTCTCCTATGTGGGACCTTATCAAATGCTTCCTGAAAGTCCAGGTTTACTACATCCACTGGCTCTCCCGTGTCCATTTTCAGAGTTACATCCTCAAAAAATTCCAGAAGATTCGTTACGCATGATTTCCCCTTCGTAAATCCATGCTGACACGAACCGATCCTGTTACTGCTATCTAAATGTACCGCTATTTCATCTTTTATAATTGACTCCAGCATCTTCCTCACCACCGATGTTACGCTAACTGCAATATAATTCAGTTTTCTCTCTCCCGCCTTTCTTAAAAAGTGGGATAACATTAGCTACCCTCCAAACCACAGGAACTGAGCCTGAATCTATAGAACACTGGAAAATGATCACCAATGTGTACACGATTTCTGGAGCCACTTCCTTAAGTACACTGGGATGCAGACCATCAGGCCCTGGAGATTTATCAGCCTATCAGTCTATTCAACACCATTTCCTGCCTGATGTGAAGTTCCTTCAGTCCCTCCGTTACCCTAGATCCTCTGGCCACTAGTACATCAGGAGATTGTTTGTGTCTTCCTTCGTGAAGATGGATCCAAAGTAACTATTCAGCTCGTCTGACGTTTCCTTATTCCCCATAATAAATCCACCTGGTTCAGTCTTGAAGGGTCCAACTTTGGTCTTAACTAATGTTTTCCTCTTCACATACCCAAAGAAGCTTTTACTATCCTCCTTTATGTTCTTGGCTAGCTTACCTTCGTACCTCATCTTTTCTCCACGTATTGCCTTTCTAGTTATCTTCTGTTGCTCTTTAAAAGTTTCTCAATCCTCTGGCTTCCCGCTCATCATTGCTATGTTATATTTCTCTTTTATCTTTACACTGTCCCTGACTTCCCTTGTCAGGTATGGTCGCCCCTTACTCCCCTTGGAATCTTTCTTCCTCTTTGGAATCAACTGATCCTGCACCTTCTGTATTAGTCCCAGAAATACCTGCCATTGTTGTTCCACTGTCATCCCTGCTAGGGTATATTTCAAGTCAACTTTGGCTACCTCCTCCCTCACGACTCCATAGTCTAGCAATGTAACAACATTTTGAGATTTAAAAAATCAAGTCTGCAATTTATCCCATCAGATAAAGCATAAAAATAAGTTTAATTTGACACATAATTCACTTTCATATCTCAAGTATTAAATAAGTTAAGGCCATTTTCATACTCGGAAATTAGCATCTTGTTCCCCATTGATTTTCTATGGACATAACAAAAAAGCTGTGATCGTGGACAGTCAAAAGCCCATAACTTTCTTAAAAATTAAGAGAACTGAATGAAATTTTTAGTTATCATAGATTGAAGCATTCTGAAACAAATATAAAATAATCTTACTTAGATGACCTGAAATGTTGATGACCTTACTTAGATGACTTCCGGTGGCGCTATGGAGTAGGAGAGACTCGCGCCAACTAGCTCCGTGAAAAATCCGAAAAAACGGGAGGAAAAGACAGATCCTACCTGCAGAAAACGGGACCGATTGTTTTGCACTAAGCCCGTGACGTCATCAGGCGCGCGACACCGGCAGTATGTCGACTCAACATACTCCCCCCCACAAGGCAAAAAACGGCAAGACTAAAGAGGTAGGCCCAACTGAAGCCTCGGCCTCAGGTTTAACAGCATCCCGAGAAGACATCTCAAAGAAGAAGAAAAAGACTGAGATGGAAGAATTAAAAACGTTCCTTAAGGAGGAACTTAAAAATCTTAGACAGAACTTTCAAGAGGTTAAAGAGGAGCTAGCATCTTTTAAAAAAGAAATGAAAGAACAAATTAAAGAAGATGTTACAGAGATTGTACACGAAGCCCTTGAAGACTGGAAATTAGAAATGGAAAGAAATATGACTCAAAATGTTGAAGAAGTAAATGAAAAACTGAATAAGATGGAATCCAGATTTGATTCTAAACTTGAACCTATTCTCCTGACATTAGACCAACACTACAAGATTGTAAAAGAACTTGAGGAACTTGCTGAGACAAGCACCGCAACTACAAAACAACTCATCACTGAGAACCAACGCCTATCAAAGTTATTGTATCAAATAACTGAAAAATGTACAGACTTGGAGGGACGACAGAGGCGTCAGAACTTAAGAATCGTGGGCATCCAGGAAGGCAGAGAGGGGACTCGTGACCCCCGTGAATTTGCTGCAGAAGTACTGAAAACAATTTTGAACCTGGATCAGGCGCCATTACTTGCCCGAGCGCACAGAGTGCGTCGCCCAAAGGTGGGCGACCGACCAAGAATAATGATAGTAAAGGTCCAATATGACCATGTATTGGATGACATGATGAGGAAAATTGGCAAAAGCAGAAATCTTGTATATGAAGGAGACAAGATTAGCGTATTCAGAGATTACCCTGTGGAAGTTGCTAAGAAAAGAGCGTTGTTCACAGAAACAAGAAGAATACTGAAGAACATAAAGAATCTGAGATATGGACTGTTATACCCCGCAACACTGAGAGTCAGTTACGAGAAGAAGGAATACTTCTTCATCAAGCACACGGAAGCATTTGAATTTGCCAAGAACGTCGAGGACAAGATCAAAGATTGAAAAATATTCAACTCTTAACACCTACTCGGACACTGCTATCTCGCAGAGAAGATATGGAACTCTATACTCTAAACTATTATATTTAAGAGTTGCCTAAAATTCGCAATAAGAATTGGGTATATTTCCTGCAACGGATATATAATACTAACAATCTAGTACTAACCTCTAACAACTATTAATAATCAAGAATATTAACTAACACTAACTAATGATAATAAGATTATTTAGATTATTTAAGAATGAATTAAAAGTTTGAAATATAAGTAAAGTATGATTCAGGTATTTTATAATGAGAAATGTTTGATGGCCCTCTCTCTGATGTTTTCGTTTTTGATTATTCTTTGATAAATGTTTATATTATACAAAACTAATATTTCAATTTGAGACTACTAATTATACCATTAATGGAATATAATCAATATTTCTTTCCCCCCCACAAATTGTATGCATCGAATTGGAAACTTTCCTTTCAAGGAAAGTACGGAGCTAGTATTTTTATAAACCAAAAGCTACGGAAGTCCATAGATGCTTAGCCACATTAGGGTGGCTATCACTAACTGCACTAATTGTAGTTGTAGTTGCTTTTCTTTTTTACTTTCCACACTTTACTAACCCTATTAGCTATCACCTTTTTTTATCTTATATCACATTATATTTTGTATTTGGAATGGAATTGCATATTTTATTTAAGGAGATACGTTCGGATGGAAAACAGACGTGACCTAAAATTCATCTACCTGAAGTTCAAGTATAAGGTAGGGTTGAGTGTGCTGAATCATCTGCTCTACCACTTAATCACAAGATGCAAGACATGAATATAAAAATTGGGGGTGAGGGAATTAAATTCTGTAGTTGGAATGTTAAGGGAATTAATGAACCTATCAAGAGAGGCAAAGTGTTAGCTCATTTAAAATCATTGAAAACAGATATAATATTTCTCCAGGAGACACATCTTAAAAAGGAAGCACAACACAGATTGAAAGCAAAATGGATTGCTAAAGCGTACCATTCTTCATTCTCACATAAATCAAGGGGTGTTGCAATATTAATTCGTAAAGGTATACCCTTTAAACATATATCAACGATAGAAGACATTGAAGGCAGATATATTGTAATAATAGGGGAGTTATACTTAAAAAAGGTGACTCTCCTCAATGTGTATGGACCAAATTTTGATAGCCCTCTGTTTTTTAAGAGAATTCTTAACAATATCCCGGAAGGTACACAACAAAACTTAATAATCGGTGGAGATTTAAATTGTACATTGGATGCTTGTTTGGATAGATCATCAACTCAAAGAAAACTAAAATCTCGATCAAGTGAATTTTTAAATTCATACATTAATACTACTAATATTAAGGACGTTTGGAGAATTGAAAATCCATCAGGCCGAGAATATTCATTTTACTCACCAGTACATAAAACTTACTCAAGGATAGACTATTTTTTAGTAGATTCAAAACTTATCCCATTCACCTATAACTCACAATATCATAACATCATAATCTCAGACCACGCCCCATTAACATTTATGATCAAAGTAAACGGAATGGTAGAGACACAATCTCAATGGAGATTTAATCCCCAAATCTTAAAAGATAAGTCATGTAATGAATATCTAGTAAAACAGATTAAAATGTTTTTTGAGGCTAACGATAGCCCTGAAATCTCTGCCTCCCTTCTTTGGGAAACATTTAAAGCATTTGTACGAGGAGCATTAATTTCTTCCCAATCATTTTTTAATAAAGAGAATAGGGCCAAACAACAGAAACTGGAAATGGAAATAAAGCAATTAGACACAGAAAATGCAGCAGCACCATCCACGATAAAACACAATAAAATTGCAGTATTGAAATATAAATTAAACAAGATTTATTCAGACCAAGTTATAAAACTTTATCAACATACAAAACAATTAAATTTTGAATTTGGTGACAAACCACAAAAACTATTAGCGCGTCAACTTCGTAAATTGGACGGGGAAAAAACAATATACAAAATTAGAACAGATAAGGGAGAAACATTAACACTGCCTAAAGATATTAATGATAGATTTCTACAATACTACCAAAAATTGTATTCATCTAAAATAACAGAACAATCAACGGGAATGGAAACATTCTTACAGAATTGTAAGTTTGCGGGTCTAGATCAGAAAGAGAGAGAATTGCTAGGGGCTGAAATTACGATAAAAGACATTGAAGAATCAATAAAGTCCTTAAAAAACGGAAAGTCGGCAGGACCCGATGGTCTAAATTCGGAATTTTATAAAAAAATTAATGATTTGCTTTCCCCACGCCTACAGACAATGTACAAATACGCATATACTCAACAGAAACTCCCAGAAACTCTAAATGAATCTACAATCATACTTATACCAAAAACGGACAAGGATCTTGAAGACCCAGGTTCATACAGAGCTATAGCCCTCTTAAATACTGATCAGAAAATATTAACTAAGATTCTATCTAATAGATTGAGCTTAGTGATCAGCAAATTAATACATTCCGACCAAACAGGGTTTATCCCCAAACGGTATTCATTTTTTAATCTGAGAAGATTATTTAATATTATATACTCCAATAGAATCCCTAACGCAGAGCTAGCAATTGTCTCGTTAGATGCTGAAAAAGCATTTGACCAGGTAGAATGGCCATATTTATTCTCGGTGATGGAAAAATTTCAACTAGGAGAGAAGTACTGTACATGGGTTAAATTGTTATATTCTAACCCAACAGCTAGAATATTAACAAACAAAATGTTATCAACTAAATTTAATCTCTCTAGAGGCTGTAGACAAGGATGCTCACTATCCCCACTATTATTTGCTCTTGCAATCGAACCCCTAGCAGAAAGCGTTAGAAACCATCCAGGAATATTTGGATACAATACTAGAGAGACAAGGAATAAAATCTCCTTATATGCAGATGATATACTAATATATATTACAAAATTAGAAACTAGTATTCCAAACCTATTAAATCTAATAACTCAATTTGGTCAGTTTTCGGGATATAGAATCAATTGGAATAAAAGCGAAATCATGCCAATAACAAAATTCAATTTACATACAATACAACAATCCCCTTTTAAAATAGTTAAAGATAAATTTAAATACTTAGGAATCTATGTAACTAAGACATATACCTCTTTATTTAAACTAAATTTCCCACCCTTACTGAATAAACTACATAAGAATATTCAATACTGTAAAACACTCCCCATTTCAATGCTTGGGAGAATTAATGCTATAAAAATGATTTTTTACCGCAACTGTTGTACCTACTTCAATTAATTCCGATATATATCCCAAAAACATTTTTCAAAAAAGTCGATTCCATTGTTACAAGTTTTGTCTGGGATTATAAGAATCATAGAATAAGTAAAAAACATTTATGTAAATCAAAGATAAATGGAGGTCTGGCTTTGCCAAATTTCTTATTTTATTTTTGGGCAGTCCATATTAAAAACATGAATTTTTGGCTGGAAGAAATGGATCAACAACCAGATTGGCTAATGATGGAAAAGGAAGACTGTCTACCTTTTGAAATTGGACCGATCATATTTGCCCCCACAAAACTGCACAAAAAAACCTATAAAGAAAACCCCATAATACATAGTGGAATACGAATTTGGAAACAAATAAAAAAAGATTTAAAATTGAATAATATACCACTCTGCCTTCCCATTGTAAATAATCCTTTATTCAAATCATCCTTTATGGACAAAGGTTTCACACAATGGAAAAATCATAGAATCAAAAATATAGGACATCTTTATGGGAAAGGTACTTTTCTTTCATTTCAAGAGTTACAACAGAATTATGGACTGCACTCAAATAATTTCTTCAGATATCTACAAATTAGAGATTATGTTAAATCTAATACTCAAGTTTACAGGAATAGGGAATCAGAAATTCTTGATGAATGTCTGAACAAGCATCCTAATACTGAAAAACTAATAGCTTATATTTATAACACCCTACTAAATAACGAGGTACCACCGACCGAACCATATAGATACAAATGGGAAAATGAAATAGGTCATCCTATCACGAAAGATATGTGGGACGAAAGTTTACAACAAATACATCAATGTTCATTAAATGCCAGACATACTTTAATACAATTCAAGGTCTTACATAGACTACACTTCTCTAAAATAAAACTAAATAGAATCTTCCCACAAATCTCTCCTATTTGCGATAAATGTCTACATTTAGAGGCTAATTTAACACATACGTTTGCAAACTGTATAAAACTTAAACATTACTGGACAGATATTTTTGAAATAACTTCAGAAGTTATTAATACAAAACTGGACCCAGACACAAAATTAATAATACTTGGAATATCAGAACAAAGCTTAACACTCACAACAAACCAAAGAAATTTCCTCAATTACAGTATAATAATCGGAAAAAAATTAATATTAAAATTTTGGAAAGGCCCTACAACCCCCACAATTAAAATGTGGATTACGGAAATGTCGGAGACCCTAGACTTAGAAATAATTAGACTTGTCTTAATGGACAAACAAGATCTTTTCCATAAAATTTGGGCTCCATTCATTAACTATCTGAAGGGATAGATTGGCACAGCACGAGGACCCAGCTGAAACTTGAACTCAGGAACAGATGAAAAGCTATACTTTATAACCTACGAACCTATCTCCATTGATGTATTACAGGTAACCCATTCCACCTCCCTTGTTTTTCTGTTGTGTTTTTTTTTTTGTTTTTTTTTTGGCTTTCTTTTTTATTTGTAACTTTCTACCCTCTCTTTTTCTCGCTTTCTATAAAAAATAAAAATACTAGAAGCAGATGACCTGAAATTAAAGCATATAATTAGTTAGTTACCCAATTGTAGCTAATTCCAAACTTCAATTACTAGATCTAAACATCTATCCATTTCTTAAGAAAAGATTAACATGTTTAAATAGCCTAAGTGTTATCTACAGACCCCCCAAATAATAGCCTGGATGCAGGGTGTAAGTTGCAGCAGGAGTTAAAACTGGCATGTAACAAAAGTAATGCCACTGTTGTGATGGGGGATTTCAATATTCAGGTAGACTGGAAAAATCAGGTTGGTTCAGGACCCCAAGAATGAGAGTTTGTACAGTGCCTCCGAGATGGATTCTTAGAGCAGCTTCTATTGGAGCCGACTAGAGAAAAGGCAATTCTGGATTTAGTGTTGTCCAATGAACCAGATTTGATAAGAGAACTAGAGATAAAGGAGGTAGTGATCATAATATGTTTAGTTTTAAGGAGAAGGTTAAATCGGAAGTGTCAGTGATGCAGTTGAACAAAGGGGACTATGAAGCCATGAGAGAGGAGCTGGGCAAGGTAGACTGGAGAGCGGTCCTAGCAGGAATGACAGTGGAACAGTAATGGCAGGAATCTCTGGGCATAGAAACATAGAAAATAGGTGCAGGAGGAGGCCATTCAGCCCTTCGAGCCAACACCGCCATTCATTGTGATCATGGCTGATCGTCCCCTATCAATAACCCGTGCCTGCCTTCTCCCCATATCCCTTGACTCCACTAGCCCCTAGAGCTCTATCTAACTCTCCCTTAAATCCATCCAGTGATTTGGCCTCCCCTGCCCTCTGTGGCAGGGAATTCCATAAATTCACAACTCTCTGGGTGAAAAAGTTTTTCCTCACCTCAGTCTTAAATGACCTCCCCTTTATTCTAAGACTGTGGCCCCTGGTTCTGGACTTACATTCTGGACTTACCCAACATTGGGAACATTTTTCCTGCATCTAGCTTGTCCAGTCCTTTTATAATGTTATATGTTTCTATAAGATCCCCCCTCATTCTTCTAAACTCCAGTGAATACAAGCCTAGTCTTTTCAATCTTTCCTCATATGACAGTCCCGCCATCCCAGGAATCAATCTTATGAACCTACGCAGCACTGCTTCAATCACAAGGATCTCCTTCCTCAAATTAGGAGGCCAAAATTGTACACAATACTCCAGATGTGGTCTCACCAGAGCCCTATACAAATGCAGAAGAACCTCTTTACTCCTATACTGAAATCCTCTTGTTATGAAGGCCAACATTTCATTAGCTTTCTTCACTGCCTGCTCTACCTGCACGCCAACTTTCAGTGATCGGTGTACAAGGACACCCAGGTCTCGCAGTAGCTCCCCCTTACCTAACCTAACCCCATTGAGATAATAATCTGCCCCCTTGTTTTTGCCGCTAAAGTGGATAACCTCACAATTTTCCGGAAGACGCAGGATCACTTCATTCCAAAAAGGAAGAAAGATTCTAAGGGGAGTAGGAGGCAACCGTGGCTGACAAGAGAAGTTAGGGATAGAATAAAACTAAAAGAAAAGATGTATAACACAGTAAAGAGTAGCCAGAAACCAGAGGATTGGGAAAATTTCATAGGACAACAGAAGGAAACAAAACGGGTAATACGGGCTGAAAAGATGAAGTACGAGGGGAAGCTGGCCAGGAATATAAAGAAGGACAGTAAAATCTTCTTTGATGTGTTAAGAGAAAAAGAATAGCAAAGTCAAATGTGGGTTCCTTGAAGGCAGACACGGGTGAAATTATTATGGGGAACAAGGAAATGGCAGAAGAGTTGAACAGGTACTTTGGATTTGTCTTCACTAAGGAAGGCACACACAATCTCCCAGAGGACAGAGGATCTAAGGGGGAAGAGGAACTGAAAGAAATCTTCATTAGGCGAGAAATAGTATTGGGTAGGCTAATGGAACTGAAGGGTGATAAATCCCAGGGTCCTCAGGGAGGTGGCTCTAGAAATAGTGGATGCATGGGTGATCATTTTCCAATTTTCAATAGATTCAGGATCAGTTCCTGTGGATTGGATGATTGCTAATGTTATCCCACTTTTCAAGAAAGGAGCAAGAGAGGAAACGGGGAATTACAGATCAGTTAGCCTGACTTCGGTGGTGGGAAAAATGCTGGTCAATTATTAAAGAGGTAATAATGGGGCATTTGGATAGTAGTAAAAGGATTAGTCCAAGTCAACATGGGTTTATGAAAGGGAAATCATGCTTGACTAATCTTCTGGAATCTTTTGAGGATGTGACAAGTAAAATGGATGAAGGGGAGCCAGTGGATGTTGTGTATCTAGACTTTCAGAAAGCCTTTGATAAGGTCCCGCACGGGAGACTGGTGACTAAAATTAGAGCACATGGTATTGGGGGTAGGGTGCTGACATGGATAGAACATTTGTTGGCAGACAGGAAGCAAAGAGTAGGAGTGAACTGGTCCTTTTCAGAATGGCAGGCAGTGGAGTGCCGCAAGGCCCTCTGTTGGGGCATATATATTTACCATATATATTTTACTTCGGAGTCACGTGAGTGACTACGTGAAGAACCCTGCCAGGACGCATGCGTGTCATATCGCTACACGCATTGCAGAGTCACAGCAGGGGGAACGACGTTCCCCTTAGCGGCAGAATTTGAAAGCCGGGAACAGCAGGTAAGGAGACTCTGCGTTCCTTCCACTTACCTTACAGGTGGAGGCATGGACCAGATCCACGAAGGCTGCGGAAAAGCTGGCGGGGGAGAACCGCGGAGTTGCGGGCAGCCGGCAGCAGCAGCCGATGGCACGCCAATCTCCCGTAATGGGAACAGCTGTGCCCGACTTCGCTCCCGCACCGGCCACGGCCGGGCGGTAGAGTGAAGCAAAAAACTAACAGAGTCGTTGATCTCCGATGAGTCCGACTCTGAATAGCCGCGAGCGGCCAGTGCCCGTGCGCATTGGGGCCGGTTGGAGCGGCTTCAGGAGCAGCCGCGAGCGGCCAGTGCCCATGAGCATTGGAGCCGGTTGGAGCGGCTGCAGGAACTAGAGCAGGAGCAGCTTCAGGAGCAGCCGCGATGGCCAGTGCCCATGCGCATTGGAGCCGGTTGGAGCGGCTGCAGGAACGGGAGCAGGAGCGGCTTCAGGAGCAAGCGGCTTCAGGAGCAGCCGCGACGGCCAGTGCCCGTGAGCATTGGAGCTGGTTGGAGCGGCTGCAGGAACTGGAGCAGCAGCGAGTGGCCAGTGCCCGAGAGCATTGGAGCCAGCTGGAGCGGCTGTTGGAGCAGGTACTCCAAAGTGACAGGCTCCGGGAGATGGAGACTAGTCACAGTGGGCAGCTAGTAAGTCCTACAGCAGTACCTCTTGTAGGGCTGCACAGTGTTTCTCCCTCATCAGAGGGGAGTACAGGGGGTCAATTCTGGGCTGACCATGAAGAGGGGTGTGCAGAATATACCCCTAGTGCACATGGGGTGCAAGAAAACCTATTGGATATGGTGTCCCAGTTTATTCAACCCGACCAAACTGGCCAAAACCTGGAACCTAAAATAGCTGCAAGTATTGACTACTTGTCATTTAACCAGCTATAAGGACAGGCATTATTTGGACACCACAGCAAGACACTTACCACCAGGGAACTGCAAAACACTGAATGTTCCCAGTGTCAACCAGTGTATTTGAAAACATGTCGGAGCCTCAATCAGAGCCAGGGACTTGAAACTACAGAAAGTTCTGAAAGTCCTAACAGCAGGAATTACAGTTTCGCCCGCACAATAAACAAAAAAGACATGACACAAGATCACCAGGATGCACTGGCTTTATTTGCAACTACCAATACGAGTAAACAGCATTAAGAAGAAGTGCCATCCAACCGGCTTTGGACCCTAATTTGCAGGCCTATGCAAACCTGGAACCTCCAAACCACCAATATTACTACTTGGAGGTAACTTATCAAAACAGGTAAAAGAACTTGACGAAGAGGGTAACCCTGGGGCTTATTAAAGCAACGTCTAAAAACTACTTCCTGGGGAATGCGCTAACCCTCAACACCGACCCAACTACAGATCCAGACACCGGCGCCTCAACGTCCACGGAGGATGCCGAAAAAGTAACAAACCTACCAATAGTAACCATGGAGGTAGGTGGGTCTGGTTCCTTACGAGGTTGGTGGGAGATTACAATTCTATCTGGATGCTTGGAATAAATTAACTACTGACACTTATATTTTCAGAAGTATAGGGTTATACCATAGAATTTATACAAAACATAATCCTCCAGTTCAGCAAGTACCGAAACCGAATGTTCGTGATTACAGGCAAAGAATAATCTAAAGCGCATGCTGAACTACAGTGGCCATATAAAAAGGAGTAATGGAGGAACCCAACTCGAATCACAGGAATTCGTGTCCAAAATCCTTATCATAAACAAGATGGTGGTTGCCACATCATCATAGATTTGACTAATTTGAATACTTCGTACTATATATTCATTACTAGATGGGAACCTTGTTACTGCTAAGCAATTGATTTCCTAGGTTACTACATGGCAAGCATCGATTTAAAAGATGCTTACAATACATTAGAAGTGACCACAGATGTTATTTAACACAATGGATCATCTGGGGTTCACCCTTAACTCAGTTCACATGTCAGTAACTTTGCCGAAAGAAAAGGTACAGCCTTAATGGAGGCTTGCAGCAAAACAAAACCATCCATCAGACTGGTAGCAAGAATAATTGGCATTATAGTGGCTGCGTTTCCAGCCACACAAATCGGACCTTTACATTATCAAAAATTACAGAGGGCAAAAATTCGAGCACTCAAAAATTATGGTGGTCATTTTGACAGACCAATGAAGCTACCAACAGAGGCCACAATGGAACTAAAATGGTGTAAAGATAACATTAGGCATTGTTCCAATCCTAACATTATCAGCTACCCGTCTATGGAACTACAAACTGTTGCCAGTGCACTTGGATGGGGTGCTACCAATTCCATCTCCAACTGTGGGGGAGATGGAATGCACAGGAGGCATCATTATTACAAACACTGGGCATAAACTACCTGGGAATGTTAAGTGCATTCCATGGCCTTAAGACATATTGTTCTGGGTTATATCACCAGCATGTTAGACTACAAATTGACAACACCACCGTGGTAGCATATATCAACCATATGGGTGGAAACATATCGACATCATGTGACAATCTGGCCAACACAATTTGGCAATAGTGTATCCAGAGAGATATTTAGATATCAGCTACCTACTTACCAGGTAAACTAAATTTAGTGGCAGACAACAGGTCACGCAAATTCAATGAAAACACTGAATGGATTTTGGATAAAAATGTATTTGCTGAAATTACAACACGGTATGGAACACCAGATATCGACCTATTCGCATCCAGGCTCACACCAGTTATCGAATTATGTTCATGGGAACCAGAACCTGGGGCAGTGGCAACAGATGCATTTTCGCTGCATTGGGGGATTGTTTATTTATGCATTCCCTCCTTCTGCCTCATCAGTCGGGTATTAAGGAAAATACAGCAAGACACTGCGTCTGGTATTTTGATAGTACCCGATTGGCCTACTCAACCATGGGTCCCGGTGATACTCGACATGGTATTAGAACCATGCATCACCATCCATCATAGACCTAATTTACTGGTTCATCCCGTAACAAGGGGAAGTTACTCATGTCATAATTATATGAACCTATTAATTTGTAGAGTTGAAAGCACCTCTACTACACCTGGTACTGACGGACCGAACAGTGGATATTATTTCAGCGGCCCACAGACAGTCCACCAAAAAACAGTACTTGGTGTCATCAAGAAATGGGAAATGTACTGTCACAACAATAAACATCACCCACAGATCTATGAACATCCCGTCTGTTCTGGAATTCCTGGCAAGCCTCCATTACGATGAGGGGCTCAGTTATAGTGCCATCAACTGTGCCAGAAGTGCTCTGTCAACATACCTGTGGCAAGGAACAGAGCGGCATTCTGTTGGGACACACCCTGGTAACTAAACTCATGAGGGGCATGTTTTATGTTAATCCCCCAAGAACCAGGTACTCCCAAATATGGGATGTGAGCATTGTACTGACCATGTTAAGAAACTGGTCTCCAGCTACAGCTCTGTCCCTACAGAAACTGACCATGAAAACAGTCATGTTGATGGCCTTGGTCACGGCACAAAGGGTCCAGTCACTACAGAAACTAAGGCTCGACAACATGACTATTTCATCTGGAAATTTAACTTTTCACATCAATGAATTAGTAAAACAGAACAGACAGGGGTCAGCAGGCCTAAAAACAGAATTCAGGGCCTACCCGACAGATGATCGACTCTGTATTGTAACACACTTGCTATTATATATGGAGTATACTAAGATCATCAGAGGGAAAGAAATGTCACTTTTAATCAGCTACAAACAGCCACTCAAAACAGTCCAGACCATCTCTAGATGGCTAAAACAGGTCCTAATAAAGGTTGGAGTAGACACTAGCATTTTTAAATCTCACTCCACCAGGGCTGCAGCTACATCGGCAGCTATGAAGTTGGACGTTCCTATGGACCAAATCCTCAAGACAGCAGGATGGTCAACGGAGAAAACTTTCCAACGACTTTATAACAAACCAGTCATTGAACCTGGAACATTTGCAGAAACAATTTTAAGTTCTGTAATATAATTTACCCCATAAATAGGGGCTATAATTTGGTGTTAATATATTTATCGTTGGGTTTTCAATATCGTATTGATGTCTAATGATGTTAACACTATTCTCCCCATAATCAAGGCAGATGTGATGCATGGACTCGTTCCACGGCATGAAATCACAGAGCTTTAAAATCTTCACGTAGTCACTCACGTGACTCCGAAGTAAAATAGTAAGATTAAACGAGAACTTACCAGTTTGAAGTTTGATCGTTATTTTATGAGGAGTAACGTTGAGGGATTACGTGCCCTCCGCTCCCACCCTTGATCATATACTCAACTGGTATCTCTTCTCTAATCTTACTATGTTTAGTCATTACAGTTATCTGTGATTTCACACCGCTGCTTTGAAGAATGACACGCATGCATCCTGGCGGGGTTCTTCACTTAATCCCTCAACGTTACTCCTCATAAAATAACGATCAAACTTCAAACTGGTAAGTTCTCGTTTAATCTTACTATTAATGATTATGAAGAGGGAATTAGGAGCAACGCTACCAAGTTTGCAGATGACACAAAGCTGGGTGGCAGTGTGAACTGTGAGAAGGATGTTAGGAGATTGCAGGGTGACCTGGACAGGTTGAGTGAGTGGGCAGATGCGTGGCAGATGCAGTATAATATAGATAAATGTGATGTTATCCGCTTTGGTGGCAAAAACAAGGGGGCAGATTATTATCTCAATGGGGTTAGGTTAGGTAAGGGGGAGGTGCAGCGAGACCTGGGTGTCCTTGTACACGGGTCACTAAAAGTTGGCGTGCAGGTACAGCAGGTAGTGAAGAAAGCTAATGAAATGTTGGCCTTCTTAACAAGAGGATTTCAGTATAGGAGTAAAGAGGTTCCTCTACAGTTGTATAGGGCTCTGGTGAGACCACATCTGGAGTATTCTTTCTTTTCTTTTAAATTCTTTTTTCCAAAAAAAGCAAAAAAAAAAACATAAAAAACAGGGCAAAAAGAATAATGATAAACATAACAATGATATTGATACATAGGGATCAGGATGACATTAATAACAGGTATAACCTAATATGAGACCAGTGTCAAAATACACAATGAATACACAAAATACACCTTCCAATCTCTATGTAAATATAGTTAAATCTTTAAAAGGAAACTTATAAATGTGAAAAAAAACACAAAAACAAAAAGAAAATAGAAAAAAACAAAAAAAACAACCCCTAAACTAAAGAAAGAAAAAAAAGAGAAAAATTGATAATAAAATACGCATAAAAATAAAATAGATTAAAAACAAAGCAAAGCAAAACCGATTCTGAACTGAGAATTTCAACAATATAAGTCTGTTTGTCGTCAAGTCCGTTCCACCCTATCGAGGTAAAATAATTTTAATAACGGTTAAAGAGGGAGCAATTGATGTTGTGTGAAAATGTTCAATACATTTTCTCCAAGCCTTATCAAATTTAACCAAGGGTTCAACTGTCACTGATTTTTTCTAAATTTAAACATGATATTGTTTCCGAATACCACTGGAGAGTGGTCGGAGGGTTGGAGTCTTTCCATTTAAATAAAATAGATCTTCTGTCGATTAATGTGGTAAAAGCAATCAACCGATGGGTTGAGCAGGACAAATGAATAGAATCTAACATTGGTAGCCCAAAATTTGCAGTAATAGGATGAGGTTGTAAATCTATGCCTATGACTACAGAAATAGTATCAAAAATGTCTTTCCAATATTTATCCAAAGAAGGGCAGGACCAAAGCATATGGGTCAATGAGGCCACTTCAGAGTTACATCTGTCACAGGTAGGATTTATATAAAAACGAGCTAACTTATCTTTTGACATATGAGCTCTGTGAACCACCTTGAATTGTATCATATAACCATATAACCATATAACAATTACAGCACAGAAACAGGCCATCTCGACCCTTCTAGTCTGTGCCGAACACGTATTCTCCCCTAGTCCCATATACCTGCGCTCAGACCATAACCTTCCATTCCTTTCCCGTCCATATAACTATCCAATTTATTTTTAAATGATAAAAACGAACCTGCCTCCACCACCTTCCCTGGAAGCTCATTCCACACAGCCACCACTCTGAGTAAAGAAGTTCCCCCTCATGTTACCCCTAAACTTCTGTCCCTTAATTCTCAAGTCATGTCCCCTTGTTTGAATCTTCCCTACTCTCAGTGGGAAAAGCTTATCCACGTCAACTCTGTCTATCCCTCTCATCATTTTAAAGACCTCTATCAAGTCCCCCCTTAACCTTCTGCGCTCCAAAGAATAAAGCCCTAACTTGTTCAACCTTTCTCTGTAACTTAGTTGCTGAAATCCAGGCAACATTCTAGTAAATCTCCTCTGTACTCTCTCTATTTTGTTGACATCCTTCCTATAATTAGGCGACCAAAATTGTACCCCATACTCCAGAATTGGCCTCACCAATGCCTTGTACAATTTTAACATTACATCCCAACTTCTATACTCAATGCTCTGATTTATAAAGGCCAGCACACCAAAAGCTTTCTTTACCACCCTATCTACATGAGATTCCACTTTCAGGGAACTGTGCACAGTTATTCCCAGATCTCTCTGTTCACCTGCATTCTTCAATTCCCTACCATTTACCATGTACGTCCTATTTTGATTTGTCCTGCCAAGATGTAGCACCTCACACTTATCAGCATTAAACTCCATCTGCCATATTTCAGTCCACTCTTCCAACTGGCATAAATCTCTCTGTAGACTTTGAAAATCTACTTCATTATCCACAACCCCACCTATCTTAGTATCAACTGCATACTTACTAATCCAATTTACCACACCATCATCCAGATCATTGATGTACATGTGAAAACAACAGTGGACCCAACACAGATCCCTGTGGCACCCCACTAGTCACTGGCCTCCAACCTGACAAACAACCATCCACCATTACTCTCTGGCATCTCCCATTCAGCCACTGTTGAATCCATCTTGCTACTCCACCATTAATACCCAACCATTGAACCTTCTTAACCAACCTTCCATGAGGAACCTTGTCAAAGGCCTTACTGAAGTCCATATATACAACATCCACTGCTTTACCCTCATCAATTTCCCGAGTAACCTCTTCAAAAAATTCAAGAAGATTAGTCAAACATGACCTTCCAGGCACAAATCCATGTTGACTGTTCCTAATCAGTCCCTGTTTATCCAGATGCTTATATATATTATCTCTAAGTATCCTTTCCATTAATTTGCCCACCACTGACGTGAAACTAACAGGTCTATAATTGCTAGGTTTACTCTTAGACCCCTTTTTAAACAATGGAACAACATGCGCAGTACGCCAATCCTCCGGCACTATTCTCGTTTCTAATGACATTTGAAATATTTCTGTCATAGCCCCTGCTATTTCTACACTAACTTCCCTCAATGTCCTAGGGAATATCCGGAGCTGGAGACTTATCCACTTTTATATTTCTCAAAAGTGTCAGTACTTCCTCTTCTTTGAATCGCATAGTTTCCATAGCTACTCTACTTGTTTCCCTTACCTCACATAATTCAATATACTTCTCCTTGGTGAATACCGAAGAAAAGAAATTGTTCAATATCTCCACCATCTCTTTTGGCTCTGCAGATAGCTGTCCACTCTGACTCTCTAATGGACCAATTTTATCCCTCGTTATCCTTTTGCTATTAATATAGCTGTAGAAACCCTTTGGGTTTACTTTCACCTTACTTGCAAAGCAACCTCATATCTTCTTTTAGCTTTTCTAATTTCTTTCTTAAGATTCTTTTTACATTCTTTATACTCCTCAAGCACCTCATTTACTCCATGCTGCCTATAATTATTGTAGATCTCCCTCTTTTTCCGAACCAAGTGTCCAATTTCCCTTGAAAACCATGGCTCTTTCCGATTTTTACTATTTCCTTTCAACCGAACAGGGACATAAAGATTCTGTACTCTTAAAATTTCACCTTTAAATGTACTCCATTTCTCTTCCACATCTTTCCCATAAAACAAAATGTCCCAATTTACTCCTTTTAAATCCTTTCGCATCTCCTCAAAGTTAGCCTTTCTCCAATCAAAATCACAACCCTAGGTCCGGTTCTGACCCTCTCCATAATTATATTGAAACTAATGGTATTGAGATCACTGGTCCCGAACTGTTCCCCAACGCATACCTCTGCCACCTGACCCGTCTCATTTCCTAACAGGAGGTCCAGCACCGCTCCTTCTCTAGTAGGTACTTCTATGTATTGCTGCAAAAAACTATCCTGCACACATTTTACAAACTCCAACCCATCCAGCCCATTTACAGAATGTGTTTCCCAGTCCATGTGTGGAAAATTGAAATCTCCCACAATCACTACCGTGTGCTTACTACTAATATCTGCAATCTCCTTACATATTTGCTCTTCCAATTCTCGCGCCCCATTTGGCGGTCTATAATACACCCCTATAAGTGTTGCTACCCCTTTCCCATTTCTCAGTTCCACCCAAATAGCCTCCCTAGACGAGCCCTCTAATCTATCCTGCCAAAGCACTGCTGTAATATCTTCCCTGATAAGCAATGCAACACCTCCACCTCTTGCCCCTCCAATTCTATCACACCTGAAGCAACGAAATCCTGGAATATTTAGTTTCCAATCACAGCCCTCCTGCAACCATGTTTCACTGATCGCCACGACATCATACTTCCAGGTGTCAATCCAGGCTCTGAGTTCATCCACCTTTCTTACAATGCTCCTAGCATTAAAATATACACATTTAAGAAACCCACCCTCTCTTATTCTCTGTTTATTGTCTTTTTCTTCTCTCTCCCCTACATTTTGGGTCAGAGTGCTACCATTCTCTGCCTCCTGCCTCACACACTGACTGCTAGCTTTCCAATTTGAGTCCCTCCCCCCAACCATACTAGTTTAAAGTCTCCCCAGTAGCCTTTGCAAATCTCCCCACCAGGATATTGGTCCCCCTCGAGTTCAAGTGCAACCCGTCCTTTCTGTACAGGTCACACCTTCCCCAAAATAGGTCCCAATGATCCAGAAACTTGAATCCATACCCACTGCACCAGTTCCTCATCCACTCATTTATCCTCCACATCGCTCCATTCCTACTCTCACTGTCGCGTAGCACAGGCAGTAATCCTGAGATTGTTACCTTTGCAGTCCTTCTCCTTAACTCTCTACCTAACTCCCTAAATTCTTCTTTCAGGACCTCTTCTCTTTTTTTACCTATGTCGTTGGTACCTATATGTACCACAACCTCAGGCTCCTCTCCCTCCCATTTCAGGATTTCTTGGACACGTTCAGACACATCCCTGAACCTGGCACCAGGGAGGCAAACTACCATCCAGGTCTCCTGTCTGCGTCCACCGAATCGCCTATCCGACCCCCTGACTATAGAGTCCCCTATTACAATTGCCCTCCTCTTCTTTTCCTTCTTTTCCTTACCCTTCTGAGCAACAAGACCGGTCTTTATGCCAGAGGCCCGGGAGCCGTGACAGAGGGAGGAGCGACCTCCGTGTGGTGAGTTAAAAACCCATCGCGGGGCTTGGCTCAACAGAGGCCCGGGAGCCGTGACAGAGGGAGGAGCGACCTCCGTGTGGTGAGTTAAAAACCCATCGCGGGGCTTGTCTCAACAGAGGCCCAGGAGCCGTGACAGAGGGAGGAGCGACCTCCTTGTGGTGAGTTAAAAACCCATCGCGGGGCTTGTCTCAACAGAGGCCCGGGAGCCGTGACAGAGGGAGGAGCGACCTCCGTGTGGTGAGTTAAAAACCCATCGCGGGGCTTGTCTCAACAGAGGCCCGGGAGCCGTGACAGAGGGAGGAGCGACCTCCGTGTGGTGAGTTAAAAACCCATCGCGGGGCTTGTCTCAACAGAGGCCCGGGAGCCGTGACAGAAGGAGGAGCGACCAAAATCTGCAACGTTCCATTCGCAGATCTCACTTCCTGAGAAGGAGTCTGGTGGAAGCCTCTGATTGGTCAAACGGACTAGAGGAAGCAGCTGATTGGCTTGTATCCCGGGTAAGGCTTTATTGTGTTCAAAAGGGAACTGCAGATGCTGGAATATCGAAGGTACACAAAATTGCTGGGGAAACTCAGCGGGTGCAGCAGCATCTATGGAGCGAAGGAAATAGGCGACGTTTCGGGCCGAAACCCTTCTTCAGACTGTATTGTATTCGGTTAAGGGGGAGAATGAGGGCCAGGGCAGTTTACTGTTTTGGATGTCAGATGTGGGAGGTATCAAAGCGTGTCTTGCACACATTGAAGAGGTATTAACTAATTGAAGAATTCTCTCCCATTTCTCTATAGATAAAGAAATTTGGAGTTCTCTTTCCCAGTCATTCTTAATTTATTTAAATGTATCTATTTGTAATTTCAAAATCAACTCATAAATAGTTGTTATTAAACCTTTCTGATAAGGGTTCAACTGTAAAATGTTTTTCAAAATTTCGGATCCACATGGTAGCGGAAATAGGGGTAGAGTGGCCTTCAAAAAATGTCTAATTTGTAAATATCTAAAAAAGTATGAATTAGGTAAGTTATATTTATTGGAGAGTTGTTCGAAAGACATAAAACAACCCTCCAAAAACAAATCACGAAAAGCTACTAATCCCTTCCTTTTCCATAACAAAAAGACTTGATCAGTACTAGATCGTTGGAAGAGAAAATTGGCTAAAATAGGACTCGATAAGATAAAATCATTTAGTCCAAAAAACGTACGAAATTGAAACCATATTCGGAACGTATGTCTTATTATTGTCGTATATTTATTCAATCTCGTAATTGTAAAAGGTAACGAGCAAAGACCTTAGAGCAGAGCAAGATAGACCACTCCTCGAGAAACGCGTAGTATGACGTGTGTGATTGTCAACGCCATTTTTTTAGGCATTTCATTGGGTTTCCCCCACACTGTCATGGCGTCCTTATCTAAATCTTCATCTCACTGCTCTGCTATCAATTGTTCTAATCGTAAATCTAAACGACCCGACCTGTCAATCTTTAGGTTCCCCAATAAAAAAGAAAGGTGAGAAAATATTATTATTATTTTCAGTCGATATTCTGTCGTGAAAATTGTATTTTCTGTTCTCCCATAAACGGCCATTGGGAAACTAGGTTTGTCGGTACATTAGAAAGTTATTTGACTTATTTTTTAATAGATCTTTACTTACCATAATAATAAAGACAATTTTAACACTTCAGTACGTTTTTGGTTTTGTTCTTGTAAGGGATTGGTCTCCAAAATATGGCCCGCGGGACACATTATGCCCAGTGACCACGAGATTTTTCGAGCTCAGATTCAAGTCCGAGAACGCGGCGGCTGTTACCCGTTATATCCCTCGAATTGTCGAGACATCACAAGCAAAGATCACAAGCCCGCCGTGAAGAAGGGTGCAATCAAATATTATACAACTCTGCTCTATCATCTTTGGTGCAATGGTGGGCCGGGGGGTTCGGCGGCGGCGGCCGCAATCAAAGGTACGAGAGAAGCTCTGCTCTATAATCTTTGGTCGGAATGGGACGGCTGCATGTTATAATGTGCTATCGTTCCACTCCCTCTCCCCCTTCTCCCTGTCCCCCTTCTCCCTCTCCCCCCTTCTCCCTCTCCCCCCTTTTCCCCTTCTCCCTCTCCCCCTTTTCCCTCTCCCCCATTCTCCCTCTCCCCCCTTCTCCCTCTCTTCTCTCGATCTCTCTCTCCCCTCTCTTCTCTCGATCTCTCGCTCCCCTCTCTTCTCTCGATCTCTCTCTCCCCTCTCTTCTCTCGATCTCTCTCTCCCTCTCTTCTCTCGATCTCTCTCTCTCTCCCTCTCTTCTCTTGATCTCCCTCCCTTCCCTCTCTCCCTCCCTTCCCTCTCTCCCTCCCTTACCTCTTCGTGAGAGTTGGCAGCTCTGCTATGCCTTGAGTCCAAAAGAGGATAGAAAGAAAATACTTAATGGTCTTTGTAAGAAGATTTTAATAAGCTCTTCTACATTTAAGGTAAATTGACATATTAGAGGCAAAAAGCATCTTCAATATACAGGTCTCTCCACACAACTGAAAATAATTGCATTTAAGTGATATATCATCCATTGTTCAGGCAGGTAGTTATGATCATTTTTTTTCTTATTAGTTAATCCTAAATGATATCTCCTGTAATTTCAGATGTCAACAGTGGGTCCAGAATACTCGTCGACAAGATCTCCTGCACCGAACTGCAGAGTAAACTACATTGTGTAAAATTGTGATTTGTTAACTGCACAAAACTAATGCAAATGGCGATATATTTATTATTGTATCTACGTTGGACATTTTGCTCTTTGTTGTCAGAATGCGGGGTGGGAGATTGCAACCTTCACGTGGTCCGCCCTGTTTCGACAAATGCAATCAAATGCACAGTCAAATAAGATCAAATAGAACAAGTTGTCCTCCAACTTTAGGCTGTGCACGCCATACGCAAGAAGAAGAAGAAGTAGTGTCAGAACGCAGTCTGAAGAAGGCTTCCGACCTGCAATGTCACCTATTCCTCTTCTCCAGAGATGCTGCCTGACCCACTGAGTTATTCCAGCATTTTGTGTCTATCTCTGCTTAGATTGGGCTCGTGGGTGGAGATTGCGGCTGGTCTGGTGATCTGGAACGAGGGCCAAAGTCTCAGAATATGGGTAATGATATTTAGTAATGAGACAAGGAGCAGTTTCTTCACTCATGGGCTGGGAATCTTGGAATTCTTGATCGCGTGAGATGGTGGAAGTCGAGTCTTTAAAAGGAGAGATAATTTTTTTCAAATACGAAAAGGATGAAGGATAATGGAGAGAATGTGGGAATAAGGTGTTGAGGTGCAGGATCAACAATAATCTTACTGATGGTGGTGTGAACTTAGATGGCTTATCCTTGCTTCTATTTCTTACAGAGATACAGCGCGGAAACAGGCCCTTTGGCCCACCGCGTCCGCATTGACCAGCGATCCCCGCACACTAACACCATCCTACACACACTAGGGACAATTTACACTTATACCAAGCCTACAAACCTGTATGTCTTTGGAGTGTGGGAAGAAACCGAAGATCTCGGAGAACACCCATTCAGTCACGGAGAGAACCTACGAACTCCGTACAGACAGCACCCACTGTAAGGCAGCAACTTTTTACCGCTGCACCACCATGCCGCCCTTAATCCACTAGGGCACTAGGTTACAATAAACTTCTTACATATTCCAGGAATGCATCTCATAAAAATGGGAGAGGTTTAAATGCATTGTAAAATCTGCTCTCAGTTTCCTAGATCGGTATTGCTCTAATGGCCTCTTTGTATCATTTTCTTTGATTTAAACCATCCATTGTTCTGCATTTACATTTTATTTTTTCCCCTGTGGATCACAAGGCACTGTTTGTTTCAGGAGTGACTCTAATCTCCAGCGTAATTTGACAAGACAGCCAAGAGGGCAAACACAGGCAGTTCAGAGCTGCTGCCTGTATCGCATGAGAGAACAAGAATGAGACCAACTTGTTTTTTGCAGATCATCAACCCTTGACTGATGTTATCAATGCCGATGGTGACTCAAGGAGACTCAACCAGGTGGTGGTTTCAAAGGTCCATGCCCATTGTTCCTCATGGCATACCACCAGCCTCAACAGATCACCTACTCATAGAGTCTCACAGCGTAGAAGCAGGCCCTTCAGCTCAACTTGCCCACGCTGGCCAACATGTCCCATCTACATTAGTCCCACATGCCTGCATTTGGCCCATACCCCTCTAAACCTGTCCTAACCATCAAATAACCTAACAGACTGTCATATGAGGAAAGATTGAAAAGACTAGGCTTGTATTCACTGGAGTTTAGAAGGATGAGGGGATATCTTATCATATTGTTTACAGTGTACTATGTTTACAGATTCTGTTGTGTTGCTGAAAGTAAGAATTTAATTGTTCTATCTGGGACAAGCTAGATGCAGGAAATTGTTCTACATGACAATAAAACACTCTTGTTAGATGCAAGGGGGTCTTATAGAAACATATAAATGAATAAAAGGACTGAACAAGCTAGATACAGGAAAAGTGTTCCCAATGTTGGGCGAGTCCAGAACCAGGGGACACAGTCTTAGAACAAAGGGGAGGCCATTTAAGACTGAGGTGAGAAAAAGCTTTTTCACCCAGAGAGTTGTGAATTTGTGGAATTCCCTGCCACAGTGGAGGCCAAATCACTGAGTGGATTTAAGAGAGAGTTAGATAGATCTCTAGGGGCTAGTGGAATCAAGGGATATGGGGAGAAGGCAGGCACGGGTTATCGACTGGGGCTGATCAGCCATGATCACAATAACCAAATAACCATATAACAATTACAGCACGGAAACAGGCCATCTCGGCCCTACAAGTCCGTGCCGAACAACTTTTTCCCCTTAGTCCCACCTGCCTGCACTCATACCATAACCCTCCATTCCCTTCTCATCCATATGCCTATCCAATTTATTTTTAAATGATACCAACGAACCTGCCTCCACCACTTCCACTGGAAGCTCATTCCACACTGCTACCACTCTCTGAGTAAAGAAGTTCCCCTTCATGTTACCCCTAAACTTCTGTCCCTTAATTCTGAAGTCATGTCCTCTTGTTTGAATCTTCCCTATTCTCAAAGGGAAAAGCTTGTCCACTTCAACTCTGTCTATCCCTCTCATCATTTTAAAGACCTCTATCGTCCCCCCCCCCTTAACCTTCTGCGCTCCAGAGAATAAAGACCTAACTTATTCAACCTATCTCTGTAACTTAGTTGTTGAAACCGAGGCAACATTCTAGTAAATCTCCTCTGTACTCTCTCTATTTTGTTGACATCCTTCCTATAATTGGGCGATCAAAATTGTACACCATACTCCAGATTTGGTCTCACCAATGCCTTGTACAATTTTAACATTACATCCCAGCTTCTATACTGTGTTAAAGGGAAAGGGTTTCTTAAATGTGTGAGCGTAGAGACAGAGGGGTGTAAAATGAGGGTAGAAGCAATAGGTAGCAAGGTGAAAAGTAAAAGTGGCAGGCAGACAAAACCAGGGCAAAAATCAAAAAGGGCCACTTTTCAACATAATTGTATAAGGGGTAAGAGTGTTGTAAAAACAAGCCTGAAGGCTTTGTGTCTCAATGCAAGGAGCATTCGTAATAAGGTGGATGAGTTGAATGTGCAGATAGCTATTAATGACTATGATATAGTTGGGATCACGGAGACATGGCTCCAGGGTGACCAAGGCTGGGAGCTGAACATCCAGGGATATTCAATATTCAGGATAGAGAGAAAGGAAAAGGAGGTGGTGTAGCGTTGCTGATTAGAGAGGAGTTTAACGCAATGGAAGGAAGGACATTAGTTTGGAGGATGTGGAATCGGTATGGGTAGAGCTGCGAAACACTAAGGGGCAGAAAACGCTGGTGGGTGTTGTGTACAGGACACCTAACAGTAGTAGTGAAGTTGGAAATGGTATCAAACAGGAAATTAGAAATGCGTGCGACAAAGGCAAAACAGTTATAATGGGTGACTTCAATCTACATATAGATTGGGTGAATCAAATTGGCAGGGGTGCTGAGGAAGAGGATTTCTTGGAATGTATGCGGGATAGTTATCTAAATCAACATGTAGAGGAACCAACGAGAGAGCAGGCTATTTTACATAGAAACATAGAAACATAGAAAGTAGGTGCGAGAGTAGACCACCAGGTCCGTCGAGCCCGCACCGCCATTCGCTCATGGCTGAACACTAAACAGACACACTTACCCACAAACAGTAGACACAAGACACAGAACACAAGACACTACCCTCCCCTTTATACCGCTATCACCCCTCTCCACCCCAAGAACCTCGCGATCTCCTGGGGGAGGCAAAAAACCGGATAAAAACCCAGGTCCAATTCGGGAAAAAAATCCGGGAAATTCCTCTCCGACCCCAATCCAGGCGATCGACACTTGTCCAGGAGATCACTCAGGTCTTACTATACTAACCATACCTAGGTCCATATCCCTGCCCTCTCCCCGTAGCCCCTTATCCCCTTGGCAGCTAAAAAACCATCTATTTTAGTCTTAAATATATTTAAAGTTTCTGCTTCCACTGCTCCCTGGGGCAGTGAATTCCATAAATTAACCACCCTCTGGGTGAAGAAGTTCTTCCTCATCTCAGTTTTAAAAGAGCCCCCCCTTATTCTGCAACTATGTCCCCTAGTTCTAGTTTTAGACTGGGTATTGAGTAATGAGGAAGGGTTAGTTAGCAGTCTTGTTGTACGTGCCCCCTTGGGCAAGAGTGACCATAATATGGTTGAGTTCTTCATTAGGATGGAGAGTGACATTGTCAATTCAGAAACAATGGTTCAGAACTTAAAGAAAGGTAACTTTGAGGGTATGAGACGTGAATTGGCCAAGATTGACTGGCAATTAATTCTAAAAGGGTTGACGGTGGATATGCAATGGAAGACATTTAAAGACTGCATGGATGAACTACAAAAAATTTTCATCCCAGTTTGGCAAAAGATTAAATCAGGGAAGGTAGTACATCCGTGGATAACAAGGGAAATCAGGGACTAGTATCAAAGCGAAGGATGATGCGTACAAATTAGCCAGAAAAAGCAGCATACCGGAGGACTGGGAGAAATTCAGAGACCAGCAGAGGAGGACAAAGGGCTTAATTAGGAAAGGAAAAATAGATTATGAAAGAAAACTGGCAGGGAACATAAAAACTGACTGCAAAAGTTTTTATAGATATGTGAAAAGAAAGAGATTAGTTAAAACAAATGTAGGTCCCTTGCAGTCAGAAACAGGTGAGTTGATCATGGGGAACAAGGATATGGCGGACCAATTGAATAACTACTTTGGTTCCGTCTTCACTAAGGAAGACATAAATAATCTGCCGGAAATAGCAGGGGACCGCGGGTCAAAGGAGTTGGAGGAATTGAGTGAAATCCAGGATAGCCGGGAAGTGGTGTTGGGTAAATTGAATGAATTAAAGGCCGATAAATCCCCAGGGCCAGATAGGCTGCATCCCAGAGTACTTAAGGAAGTAGCTCCAGAAATAGTGGATGCATTAGTAATAATCTTTCAAAACTCTTTAGATTCTGGAGTAGTTCCTGAGGATTTGGCGGGTAGCAAACGTAACCCCACTTTTTAAGAAGGGAGGGAGAGAGAAAATGGGGAATTACAGACCAGTTAGTCTAACATCGGTAGTGGGGAAACTACTAGAGTCAGTTATTAAAGATGGGATAGCAGCACAATTGGAAAGTGGTGAAATCATTGGACAAAGTCAGCATGGATTTACAAAAGGCAAATCATGTCTGACGAATCTTATAGAATTTTTCGAGGATGTAACTAGTAGCGTGGATAGGGGAGAACCAGTGGATGTGGTGTATCTGGACTTCCAGAAGGCTTTCGACAAGGTCCCACATAAGAGATTAGTATACAAACTTAAAGCACACGGCATTGGGGGTTCAGTATTGATGTGGATAGAGAACTGGCTGACAAACAGGAAGCAAAGAGTAGGAGTAAACGGGTCCTTTTCACAATGGCAGGCAGTGACTAGTGGGGTACCGCAAGGCTCAGTGCTGGGACCCCAGCTATTTACAATATATATTAATGATCTGGATGAGGGAATTGAAGGCAATATCTCCAAGTTTGCGGATGACACTAAGCTGGGGGGCAGTGTTAGCTGTGAGGAGGATGCTAGGAGACTGCAAGGTGACTTGGATAGGCTGGGTGAGTGGGCAAATGTTTGGCAGATGCAGTATAATGTGGATAAATGTGAGGTTATCTATTTTGGTGGCAAAAACAGGAAAGCAGACTATTATCTAAATGGTGGCCGACTAGGAAAAGGGGAGATGCAGCGAGACCTGGGTGTCATGGTACACCAGTCATTGAAAGTAGGCATGCAGGTGCAGCAGGCAGTGAAGAAAGCGAATGGTATGTTAGCTTTCATAGCAAAAGGATTTGAGTATAGGAGCAGGGAGGTTCTACTGCAGTTGTACAGGGTCTTGGTGAGACCACACCTGGAGTATTGCGTACAGTCTTGGTCTCCAAATCTGAGGAAGGACATTATTGCCATAGAGGGAGTGCAGAGAAGGTTCACCAGACTGATTCCTAGGATGTCAGGACTGTCTTATGAAGAAAGACTGGATAGACTTGGTTTATACTCTCTAGAATTTAGGTGATTGAGAGGGGATCTTATAGAAACTTACAAAATTCTTAAGGGGTTGGACAGGCTAGATGCAGGAAGATTGTTCCCGATGTTGGGAAAGTCCAGGACAAGGGGTCCTTTAAAACCGAGATGAGAAAAACTTTTTTTCACACAGAGAGTGGTGAATCTCTGGAACTCTCTGCCACAGAGGGTAGTCGAGGCCAGTTCATTGGCTATATTTAAGAGGGAGTTAGATGTGGCCCTTGTGGCTAAGGGGATCAGAGGGTGTGGAGAGAAGGCAGGTACGGGATACTGAGTTGGATGATCAGCCATGATCATATTGAATGGCGGTGCAGGCTCGAAGGGCCGAATGGCCTACTCCTGCACCTAATTTCTATGTTTCTATGTCTATGTTTCTATACTCAATGCTCTGATTTATAAAGGCTAGCATACCAAAAGCTTTCTTTACCACCCTATCTATATGAGATTCCACCTTCAAGGAACTATGCACGGTTATTCCCAGATCCCTCTGTTCAACTGTATTCTTCAATTCCCTACCATTTACCAATGAATGGCGGTGCTGGCTCGAAGGGCTGAATGGCCTCCTCCTGCACCTATTTTCTATGTTTCTAGAACACTCATCCAGCAATCCTCGAGCCCACCAGCTCATCCTGTAGTCAATTAATCAGCTTTTCCATAAGAACTTCCATCAGTTCTTCCAAAAGAACGACAATCAGCCAATCTCGATTACCCTCAGCCCATCAAGCAGCCCCTTAATTCACCCAGAAGTCTGAACTATTGAATGCTCACTGCATCTCTTTCCATGTCGGCAAGTTAATATCCAGCTGCATGAACCATGTGAAAAGGATATAAATAGATGCATGTGGTGCAGTGATTTGTGCAGCACTATAGGCCTGGAGACCAAGAGGAGTTCACCATTGAACGGAGTTTGAGGCCCCCGACCGAGGAAGAACAAACGGAAGGGACTTGAACTTTATTTCGCCTTCCATCACAGTGAGGAATGTGTAGGAATCACTGTGGTGAATGTCCGTATTAAATGTGTTTTTGAGTGCTGTTGCTTTTAATTGTATGACTGACCTGGCCAATGAAATTCCTCATATGTTGCAAAACATGGCAAATAAAATCTGATTATGATTCTGAAAAGCCTTTCCCTTCCATACTCTTTCCTCTCTTTGATCTTTTAGCAGTTGACTGCCTTTCTGTACTTGTTACAAGAGATTGTCGCGGCATCCTGCATCCTCGGAGAATGTAGAATTAAAGGCAGAGGCAATGCCAGTTTTAAAGATGGTTATTTGCCTCAAGATTGGATTATTGTATCTCCAGAACCTCCCCAGAGGCTCTGGAAAACAAGATTTCCTTGTTTAAGAAGTTCAATTTAGAATTATTTGAAACTGTGGGGGTTGGTACAAAATACCGCTGACCCACAAATGTGTTGCTATGAGACATTCACATTTAAAAAATCCATGTCTCAAAAAAAGCAAGAAGGTGCCCATGTTATTTGACCAACTTATCAGATGAATTTAAATATGTAGGTATGTATGCATTAGTTTTGCTCCTAATCCCCTTTTCCAAATCATTAATATATATGGTAAACAGTTGCGGCCCCAACACCAAGCCTTGCGGCAAAAAAATACAGAAGATTAGTCAAACATGATTTCCCTTTCATAAATCCATGTTGACTTGGACTAATCCTTTTACTGCTATCCAAATGCCCCATTATTACATCTTTAATAATTGACTCCAGCATCTTTCACACCACCAAAGTCGGGTTAACTGGTCTGTAATTCCATTACATCTCTCTCCCCACCCCCCTCTCTCAACCCCTACCCCGCTCTCCTTTCCCTCCCAAATCTGTCCCGTTTCCTCCACCTCCTCTCCCCTCCCTCCCCTCTTCACACCCCCCTCCCCCCACCTGTGTGTTTGGGGGGTGGTTAATGTGAGTTTGATGCTGCAGCCCCCCCTCCCACCCCCCCCCCCCACAAAACGCCATTGGGGAAACAGACCCAACGGGTCTGCACTTGGTCTAGTTATATATTAAAACTGTGTGCCTGTCGCCTGCCGTCCGTCCGGCTGCCTGTCTGCCTTTCGATTCGTTCCCATCGTGTGATGTCACAATGTCCAATGCTCGCAGATGTCCAATCGCAATGCCCGATGCTCTCGGATGTCCAATCGGAATGGATCAATTTACATGTACGGCTTCCGGCTGCATTTCTTCCTTTGATTCCCTGCAACTCCGAAACCAAACGAAGAATCGCCGACATCTTTTCCATTTCGGTAGAGATTTCACTTTTCTTTCTAAGTATCCGCACCTCATTACATTTCGTCGTGTTTAAGTACACGTTTTTAATCAAATCCTCTCCCTCCCCCCCCCCCAATATTTCCAAAATAAACTGGCTTCTCACCCATAGAATCAGCACCAGCCCCAGCCCATGGTGGACGTTCCATCGTGTGATGTCACAATGCCTGATGCTCACAGATGTCCAATCGGAATGGATTCATTTACATATGCCTTTGCAGGAGCCCCAGCCCATGGTGAACGTTCCATTGTGTGATGTCACAATGCCCAATGTTCACATATGTCCAATCGGAATGGATCCATTTACATATGCCTTTGCAGGAGCCCCAGCCCCTGGTGAACGTTCCATCGTGTGATGTCACAATGCCCGATGCTCAAATACATTGTTGCCATAGAGGGAGTACAGAGAAGGTTTACCAGACTGATTCCTGGAATATCAGGATTTTCAAATGAAGAAAGACTGGATAAACTCGTCTTGTACTCGCTAGATTTTAGAAGATTGAGGGGGTATCTTATAGAAACGTATGACATTCATAAGGGGTTGGACAGGCTAGATGCAGGAAGATTGTTCCGCTTGTTGGGGAAGACCAAAACAAGGGGTCACAGTTTAAGGATAAGGGGGAAATCCTTTAGGACAGAGATGAGAAAAACATTTTTCACACAGAGAGTGGTGAATCTCTGGAATTCTCTGCCACAGATGGTAGTTGAGGTCAGTTCATTGGCTATGTTTAAGAGGGAGTTAGATGTGGCCCTTGCGGCTAAAGGGATCAGGGGTTATGGAGAGAAGGCAGGTACGGGATACTGAGTTGGATGATCAGCCATGATCATATTGAATGGTGGTGCAGGCTCGAAGGGCCGAATGGCCTACACCTGCACTTAATTTCTATGCTTCTATGTTTCCCTCTCATCACCCCTCTCCCTCTCCCACCCATCCCTCTCTCCCCCACCCCCTTCCCTCTCTACCCCACCCCCTTCCCTCTCTCCCCCGCCCCTTTCCCCTACCCCTCTGTCCCTCTTCCACCAGTCCCTCTACCCCTCCCACCCCACTCTTCCACTTCTCTCCCCTTACCTCACCCCTCTCCCTACCTCACCCCTCTCCCTCCCTCACCCCTCTCTCTTCCCCTCCCTGTCCCACCCCTTACCCTACCCCTCTGTCCCTCTTCCACCACTCCCCCATCCCTCTTCCACCACTCCTGCTACCCCTCCCTCCCTCCCCACTCTTCCACTTCTCTCCCCCTTCTCTCCTCCCCCTCTCCCTCTCCTCACCCCTCTTCCATCCCTCTCTCCCCCACCCCTTCCCTCTCCACCCCACCCCCTTCCCTCTCTCCCCCGCCCCCCTCCCCTCTGTCCCTTTTCCACCACTCCCCCTACCCCTGCCTCTCCCACTTCTCTTCTCTTACCCCACCCCTCTCCCTCCCTCATCCCCCCTCCCTTCCCCTCTCTCCCCCACCCCTTCCCCTACCCCTCTGTCCCTCTTCCACCACTCCCCCTGTCCCTCTTCCACCACTCCTGCTACCCCTCTCCCCCTCCCTCCCTCCCCTCTCTTCCACTTCTCTCTCCCCCCACCCCTCTCCCCCTCCAATCCCACTCTCCCCCTCCCTCCACACTCTTCCCCCTCTCCCTCCTCATTCCCTAACCGTGCACAGTCTCTGTCTTTAAGAAGGAACTACAGATGCTGGAAAATCGAAGGTAGACATAAAAAAAGCTTGATAAACTCAGCGGGTGCGGCAGCATCTATGGAGCGAATTGAATGGTCAACGTTTTTGGCCGAAACCCGGAAGAAGGGTTTCGGCCAAAAACATTGCCCTTTTCCTTCGGTCCATAGATGCTGCTGCACCCGCTGAGTTTATCCAGCGTTTTTGTTGTTGTACCAGCCTCTCTCTCTCTCTGCCCTTTTCTCTTCTCTCAACTCATGCACGCCCGCTCTAACCCGGGGGGGGGCCTTTCACCTCTCTCCCCCATCCTCTTCTTCCCCCCCCCCCCCTCCCCCCCTCCCTCTCCACCCTCCTCCTCCCCTTCCTCACACAATATTTTTTGTGGGGGCGGATCCTCAGTGTGTGTGTGACTGTTTGTGGAGGCGGCCACGCGCACTCCATTCAAGAAGACGCTCATCTGTTTGTGGAGGCGCGTGCTTAGTATGTGACCAAAGATCTTATAGCGGAGGTCTCCGCTACAAGATCTTTGTGTGTGACGACACACGCTCCCCCCCCCCTTTGGTGCAGGAGGCGCGCGCATCATCTGAACGCTCAGCGAATATTCGAATTCTTCACTGACCGTCATTCTGACTTTGCTTGTGAAGAGAAAAGTCCTGAATTGCATTTGTCTGATGCAGGAAGATTGTTCCCGATGTTGGGGAAGTCCAGGACAAGCGGGTCACAGTTTAAGGATAAAGGGGAAATCCTTTAGTACTGAGATGAGGAAAACATTTTTCACACAGATAGTGGTGATCCTCTGGAACTGTCTGCCACAGAAGGTAGTTGAGGCCAGTTCATTGGCTATATTTAAGAGGGAGTTAGATGTGGCCCATGTGGCTAAAGGGATCGGGGGTATGGAGAGAAGGCAGGGATGGGATACTGAGTTGGGTGATCAGCCATGATCATATTGAATGGCGGTGCAGGCTCGAAGGGCCGAATGGCCTACTCCTGCACTTAATTTCTATGCTTCTATGTTTCCCTCTCGTCACCCCTCTCCCTCTCCCACCCATCCCTCTCTCCCCCATCCCCTTTCCCTCTCTACCACCACCCCCTTACCCCTACCCCTCTGTCCCTCTTTCACCACTCCCCATACCCCTCCCTCCCCACTCTTCCACTTCTATCCCCTTACCCCACGCCTCTTCCATCCCCACCCCTCTCTCTTCCCCTCCCTTCTCCTCTCTCCACCACCCCTTCCCCTACCCCTCTGTCCCTCTTCCACCACTCCCCCGTCTCTCTTCCTCCACTCCCGCTACCCCTCTACCCCTCCCTCCCTCCCTCTCCACTCTTCCACTTCTATCCCCCTTCTCTCCTCCCCCTCTCCCTCTCCTCATCCCTCTCCCTCTCCAATCCCTCTCTCCCCCACCCCCTTTCCCTCTCCCCCCCACCCCCTTCCCCCTATCCCTCTTCCATCACTCCCCCTACCCCTCTCCTCCTCCCTCTCCACTCTTCCACTTCTCTCCCCCTTCCCCTCCACTCTCCCTCCCCACTCTTTCCCCTCTCTCCCCCATCCCTCTCCCCCTCCCTCCCTACTCCCAATCTTCCCCATCCCCCCTCCCCAACATCTCTCTCCCCTTCTCTCGTCCCCTACCCCGCTCTCCTTTCCCTCCCAAATCTACCCCGTTACCTCCCCCTCCACTCTCCACCCGCCCCACCTCACCCCCCCCCCCCGCAAACGCCGTTGGGGAAACAGACCCAACGGGTCTGCCCGTGGTCTAGTATATGTTTATATGTGTGTATGTATGCATATAAATGTATCCATATGTATGCGTGCATTTGTATGTGTGCATATGTCTGTGTATACGTATGTATGTATGTGTATATATGTATGTGTATATATGTATATATGCATATATTTATTATTACTATATAATTATATATATAATTGCCTTTATGGTTTATGTATATCATCTTACAAGACAAATAAATTAATAGTGATTATATAAATCAAAGTTGCTACTGATCCATGAGAATAAACTTTATTATCTCTAACTTGCCTCTCACACACAGACACACATTCATATAAATATATAAAATATGTATACGTTAAATTTAATTTTGTGCAGTGTGTGTTAAGGGAAACAGCACAAGGGAAACTGCACAATACAATGCAAGGGAAACTACGCAAAGGAGGGGGCTGTTCCCGCTACAAGATACTCGAGGATCTTTGCTTTGGATCAAAGATTATAGAGGAGCTCTATAATCTTTGCTTTGGATTTCAGCGGGTGGCATACGCGTGTCGCATTAAGAAATAGCGGCCGTGACGTTCCGTCACATACTACACGTCAGTCCATTGGATTTCGGAGGAGTGGTCTATCTTGCTCTGCTATAAGATCTTTGGAAACGAGGCTCCTAGAATAGAAGCCAATGATAGCCCTTGTAAGGAACCACGTTAACCATATAACCATATAACAATTACAGCACGGAAACAGGCCATCTCGGCCCTACAAGTCCGCGCCGAACAATTTTTTTCCCTTAGTCCCACCTCCCTGCACTCGTACCATAACCCTCCATTCCCTTCTCCTCCATATGCCTATCCAATATATTCTTAAATGATACCGACGAACCTGCCGCCACCACTTCCATTGGAAGCTCATTCCACACCGCTACCACTCTCTGAGTGAAGAAGTTCCCCCTCATGTTACCCCTAAACTTCTGTTCCTTAAGGTTCTAGGTTTATCCATCCTGGGCATTGTGTATCTTCTAAATCTTTTGACCAAAATGTTAAATAACGAACATTGACTGCCCAGTTGTAAAGTCTAAGGTTCGGCAGTGCCAAACCACCATCTTTTTTTGATTTCTGTAAGTATTTTTACCTAGTCTGGGATTTTTATTCTGCCATATATATGAAGGCATTTTGGAGTCTATAATATCGAAGAAAGATTTTGCAATAAAAATTGGTATCGTCTGAAATAAATGCAGACATTTAGGTAAAATGAACATTTTAATAACATTGATTCGGCCAATTAAGGATAAGGACATTATTGACCATTTAGTAAACTGATGTTTAATATGGTCAATTGCATAAAATTAGCTTTAAATAAATCCTTGTGTTTCATGGTGATCTTAATACAGGTGCACAACCTTTTATCCCAAAGCCTTGGGACCAGACACTTTTCGTAATTCGGAATTTTTCGGCTTTCGGATTGGAAGCTTTTTAGCGTAGATTTTAACGGCTGGCTCAGTGGTAGAGTGCTCGGCTCATATCCGCAAGGTCGCGAGTTTGCGCCTCGATCCCGGCAGTTACTCGATCGCGAGTTTGAGTCTTCAATGTAGTTTTTTCTTGCAGAATAGGAGAGAATAGAGAGGGTTAGGCTGGAATCATTCTCTGCGAGATGATCTTAGTGCGGGAGACAAATGTAGGAGAGGTGTACTGACTGTGTGGGCAGAACTTTGGAAGTGATTGCCCACCATTCTCAAAAGTCGCTGTGTCTCCCTGTCCCTCCAACCCCAGAGGAATCCGCTCCCCGATGGGCCGCTACGGCGACAAGTGGCAGTTCGCCCACAGCCCGAGCTGCGCAACCCCAAGAACAAGACGTACCTTGCACACCATCAGCTTCTGCCCCTGCGTGTTCCTCTGGAGTTGGAACGGGGCTGGGCTGGAGTTGCTGATCTGGGATCTCCATGCTTGCAGTGGGCCTGGGGGTCGGTGTCCCGATGAGGGGGCGCAGCTCGGGCTGTGGGCTAACTGCCACTTGTCGCCGTAGCGGCCCATCGGGGAGCGGCTTCTGGTGGTCCTGACGGCTCTCAGCTCCTGTCCAGGGGGGTGGCCGGAGACGTCAGGACCAACAGGAACCCGCTCCCCGATGGGCCGCTATAGCGACAAGTGGCTGTTCGCCCACAGCCCGAGCTGCGCCCCCTCATCCGCAACCCGGGTTCCTCTGGAGCGGGGCCGGGCTAGAGTTGCAGCTGGCTGTGAGTCTCTGGGAAATCCGTGCTTGCAGTCGGTGTCCCGTTGGTCCTGACGTCTCCGGCCACCCCCCTGGACTGGAGCTGAGACTGGGAACTGTACCGCCCTTGCCCCCTCCCTCTCCAACTGCAAACAACCCCACAGTTCCCAGTCTCAGCTCCTGTACAGGGGGGTGGCCGGAGACGTCACAGCCCAAGCTGCGCCCCCTCATCCGCAACCCCAAGAACAAGACGTACCTTGCACACTATCAGCTTCTGTCCCTACGGGGAGCGTCTTCCTCTGGAGTTGGAACGGGACTGGGCTGCTACTGGCTGTGGGTCTCTGGGATCTCCGTGCTTGCAGTGGGCCTGGGGGTCGGTGTCCCGTTGGTCCTGACGTCTCCGGTGACTGGCACTGACCTGCTGGCATCGCCGACGAGAAGACAGTGCAAAGCCCCCGCACTGGTGCAATGGGCGGGGAGCTGGAGAGGGGAGGGAAGGGGTCACACACATGGCCGGGAAGCAGAGGGGTGTAGGTGGGGTGAAACTGAAGGGAGCGACAATCTGCTGCTGCCTGCCCGCTGAGTTAAAACGTTCCCACGCAAGACTCACGATACACTGTGTATCGTGAGTCTACTGTGGAAACTTTTTAACTCAGCGGGCAGGCAGCAGCAGATTGTCAATTATTAAAACTCCCGGGCAATATACCCTCACCTTTTCTTTTATGAATGGGGATTTAGTTCCCCTTTCTTCGAGGACCGACCGGAGGTTCCGCTGTCACTTCTGCGGGCCGCCCTCGGTGAACGTCTTCAATGACCTTTCTTTAAGGACCGAAAAAATGTCCGCTATTCGGAGCTTTTCGTTATTTGGATGTTCGGATAAAAGGTTGTGCACCTTACCTAAATAAATAAAACTTTCGGTAGTCAATCTAAATGGAAACTGTCCATAACTCGAAACAAGATTATTTAATGGAAAAAGCTTACTCTTACTAAGATTTAGTTTATAACCAGAAAAATTACTAAATTGATTGAGTAATGCTACTATTGCCGGAATTGATTTCTCATGGTTAGAAATAAGTAATAACAGATCATCTGCATCAAGAGATAGCTTATGTGTCTTATTCCCGCGGACAATACCAAAAATATTAGGGGATTCCCTAATAGCGGTGGCTAAAGGTTCCAAAGCAATATCAAATAGTAAAGGACTTAGGGACAGCCCTGTCTAGTACCTCGAAAGAGCCTGAAAAAAGGGGATCTCTGGTTATTAGTAAATACAGAAGCCTGAGGCATGAGATATATCAGCTTGATCCAAATTTTGGACCAATCTTATATTTTCAAGTGTATTGAATAAGTTTTCCCAGTCAACTCTATCAAACACCTTCTCGGCATCAAGTGAGATGACACATTCTGGGGTTTTATTAGATGCTGTATATACAATATTCATTAATCTCCTAACGTTAAAGTATGAGTAACGATTTTAATAAAACCTGTCTGGTCTTCAGAGATAATTTGCGGTAAAATCTTTTCCAATCTCATAGCTAATATTTTGGAAAGAATTTTGAAATCTACATTTAACATTGATATAGGTCTATATGATGTCACTTCAGTAGGGTCTTTATCTTTTTTAAGAATTAAAGAAATAGAAGCTTCATAAAAAGATTGTGGTAAACTATTCCTTAAAAAGGCTTCTTTGTCCCTGGGATTACGGGACTGTCATATGAGGAAAGATTGAAAAGGCTAGGCTTGTATTCACTAAAGTTTAGAATGATGAGGGGGTATCTTATAGAAACATATAAAATTATAAAAGGACTGGACAAGCTAGATGCAGGAAAAATGTTCCCAATGTTGGGTGAGTCCAGAACCAGGGGCCACAGTCTTAGAATAAAGGGGAGGCCATTTAAGACTGAGGTGAGAAACAACTTTTTCATCCAGACTGTTGTGAATTTGTGGAATTCCCTGCCACAGAGGGCAGTGAAGGCCAAATCACTGGATGGATTTTAGAGAGAGTTAGATAGAGCTCTAGGGGCTAGTGGAGTCAGGGGAATGGGGATAAGGCAGGAACAGGTTATTGATTGGGGATGATCAGCCATGATCGCAATGAATGGCGGTTCTGGCTCGAAGGGCTGAATGGCCTCCTCCTGCACCTATTTTCTATATTTCTATGGGACCCTTCACATCCCCCTGGTCTTTGAACCTTTCCTCTTTACTCCTGTCCTCTGGGCCTTGATACAGCAAACATTCATTGAAAGCTGGGTATTTGGGGCAATGACCCTGGGCTCAAACAAGGAAATCAAACAAACGTTGTATTCATATCAAATGTTGGGCGGCACGGTGGCACAGCAATAGAGCTGCTGCCTTACAGCGCCAGAGATCCGGCTTCCATCCTGACAACGGGTGCTGTCTGTACGGAGTTTGTACGTTCTCCCCGTGACCTGCGTGCATTTTCTCCGACATCTTCGGGTTTCCTCCCAAACTCTAAAGATGTACAGGTTTGTAGGTTAATTGGCTTGGTGTAAATGTAAAACATTGCCCCTAATGTGTGTAGAGAAATGTTGATGTGCAGGGATCGCTGGTTGGCGCAGTCTCGGTGGGCTGAAGGGCTTGTTTCCATGCTGTATCACTAAACTACAACTAACAGGGTACTCTGTATCTGAAACCTGAGCCCAAGTATGGATCCTCTCTTCAGCCCACAACTGGTATTCAGACTGTGTATCCCTTAGAGTTGACCTGGACCATTAATGAAAGACCACCTTTCCATGAGGGTCCATCTCTGCACAGACCACCAATCGTCGAAGATGCAGACCCCCTGTCCATGAGGGTCCATCTCTGGGGTTAAGGACAGACTGTCTGTTATTCAGTTTGCCTGTCCCTGCAGATCACCATCTGTGCTGCACCTTGTCACACACAATATCTAACTTTCCTGTGTATATTACAGGTGCGACAATGACCAGCCGACACACACGCCACATTCACTCAAGAGATCACCATGCAGCTGTTGACGTTGACAAATGGAGTCTCTCAGTCTTTCACTCACTCACTCGGCAATCTGAGGCTACTGCGCTGCAAACGCTCATTACAGGAGATAAATTGGAAATGCACTGGGTATGCTGGGGAAGAAACCGGTTGGGACTGAGGGGGGTGAGGCGAGTGTGGGGGCAGGATAGGACACGACAGTGGGAAAATGTCAGGGTATGAGACACTTGAGTGGGTGGCATGCAGCACTGGGAGAGGAAGGCAGGATTCATGTTTGGGAAAGGGGAGAAGGGTATGAGGATGTGATGACTGAAGGAGAAGAGGGGAGTGTGTGAGGGGGAGGGATGCGCTGATATTGTGGAGCAAGAAGGGGGCATGGGGAGGGGAAAAGAAACAGGAAGCAATGTGGTGGAGGAGGGGCCGATACTTGGGGACTTGCTCAATCAGATTTTGTAAAGCAGTTGTTGTTTAACTCATTGGCTGCAGCTTATTTTTAAAATTTTCTGCTGAACTGCATGTTTTCATATGAAATTAGATACATAAATAAAAGAAAATAACAAGAACATGAAATGTTTGGAGTTGATCATCACTTTACTCATCACTTTAGGGACTTCAGTTGAGGATGTTGCCAGGACTTTACGAGGATGTTGCCAGGACTCGACGGTGTGAGATACAGGGAGAGGTTGAGTAGGCTGGGTCTCTATTCTATGGTGTGTTGGAGGATGAGGGATGATATTATAGAGGTGTACAAAATCATAAGAGGAATAGATTGGGTAGATGCAGAGTCTTATACCTACGGAGTAGGAGAATCGAGGACCAGTGGACATGGGTTCAAGTTGAAGGGGAAAAGATTTAAAAGGAATCCGAGGGGTAACTTTTTCACATAGTGGTTGTATGGAACAAGCTGCCAAATGAGGTAGTCCATCGTTTAAGAAATAGTTGGACAGGTACATGGATTTTTTTTACATTTTATTTATTAGAAGTAAGTAAAATACAGTGGTACCTTTTTACAGGTTCCCAAAATTATGTTAACATAATACATTCTCTGTACAACTTTATTTTTTTTTAAAGAGAGAGATAAGAAAGAAATAGTAAAGAATGGTGGAAAGTCTAGTGTGTGGGGAAAAAAGAGATAGTGAGGAATAGAAATAAGTAGGAAAGTGAAGCAGGAGGGAGATTATCCACTCGCCACAAGGGGATAATTTTTTATATTGTTGATCATCTTTCACCCATACCTGAAACGTTTAATTTTTCGATACATGAATACAAGAAATCAATAAATAGAGACCCACTCGTTAAGAATTGGTATTGTTTGTCTATTAGGAGGAGTCTCATTTATTCCAGGTGGGCTGTGTCCAACATATTATTGATCTACATTTTAAATGTTGGTATAGTGGCATTTTTCCAAAATGTAAGTATGTTTTTTGCTGTTATTAAACCATAATTAAAAAATGAATTTTGGGGTATATTTAATTTGTTCCCATCTCCCATTACTCCGAATATAATCATTTCAGTATTAGGTTCCATTTTTATCTTAAGTAGACTAGTGAATATATCAAATATATCACACCAATATTTATGAAGTTTTGTGCAAGAAATAAAAGAGCGTGTGATTATTGGCATTTTGAGAAAGACATTTGTCACAGATGGGAGAAATATTTGGATAGAATTTATTCAACCTAGTTTTTGAATAATATTATCGAACATTTATGTATATATATCAAATACTTTTCCCATGTTTCTTTGGAAATTGTTATCATTAATTCTTTTTCCCAGTCTTCTCTAATTGCCTCTGTTTTTCCCAGTCTTCTCTAATTGCCTCGGCAATTCTCTGTTTAGAATACTATTATATAGATATGATATTAATATCATATTAATAAGTCTGCCTTAATATTCATTGCTTCTTCCAGTGGGTCTATCATTATGCTCTGAAATCTTGGTATATATTTCTTCATGGACAGGTACATGAATAGGACAGGTTTGGAGGGATATGGACCAAGTGCAGGCAAGTGGGACTAGGGTAGGTGGGACAATGTTGGCTGGTGTGGGCATATTGGGCCGAAGGGCCTGTTTCTACACTATTAATCTATGACTCTATGAGTGCACCAAATACACCAGATATTGGGCTAAAACGCATCATGGACAGGTTCAGAATAGGATACAACAGATAATGAGGAGTCAACACCAGCACCTGATCCAAATGGCGTAAGTCCGAGGGCCAGATATTGCAGGAAAGCCCATGGGGCCGGGTATTGGAGGAACACACCTCGGGGAAAAGACATTGAGGACATGACCAGACAATGATAGGCCTCCGGGGAGTGTTGTAGAGCAGAGGGATCTACGAGTACAGTTCCTTGAAGGCGGAGTCGCAGGTAGATATGGTGGTCAAAAGGACTTTTGACACATTGGGTTTCATCAGTCAGAGTATTGACTATAGAAGTTGAGAGGTCATGTTCGAATTCTCTCCCTTAGGTGGAGGCAGGTTCTCTGGATAATTTCAAGAGAGAGCTAGATAGGGCTCTTAAAGATAGCGGAATCAGGGGATATGGGGAGGAGGCAGGAATGGGCTACTCATTGTGGATGATCAGCCATGATCACATTGAATGGCGGTGCTGGCTCGAAAGGCCGAATGGCCTACTCCTGCACCTATTGTCTATTATATGTCATTGATGGGACCACATTTACAGTATTGTGTTCAGTTCTGGGCACAATGTTATTGGGAAGATGCCAACAAGCTGGAAAGGGTACAGAGAAGATTTATAAGGATGTTGCCAGGTATCAGGGTCGGCTAATGGGAGAGGTTGCGTAGGCTGGAACTCTAATCCTTGGAGCGCAGGAGGATGACCTTACTGAGGGATACACAATCATGAGAGGTATCCATCGGGTAGATGCACAGAGTCTTTTGCCCAGAGTAGGGAAATCGAGGACCAGAGGACGTAGGTTCAAGGTGAAGGGGAAAAGATTGAATTGGAATCTGAGGGGTAACTTTTCCACACAGGTGTATGGAGTGAGCTGCCAGAGGAGGTAGTTGAGGCTGGGACTATCTGAATGTTTAAGAAACAGTTGGACAGGTACATTGTTAGGACAGGGTTGGAAGGATGTGGGCCAAACACATCTCTGGGCCATTTCAGAGCTGATAAGGGTCGGCCTCATGACTGGGGGCCTAGAGTCACATAACGAGACCAGGCAAAGTCAGCAGATGTTTTTCCCTGAAGCTTACAGTCCCGGGTAATATACCCTCACCTTTTCTTTTATGAATGGGGATTTTGTTCCCCTTTCTTCGAGGACCGACCGGAGGTTCCGCTGTCACTTCTGCGGGCCGCCCTCGGTGAACGTCTTCAATGACCTTTCTTCAAGGACCGAAAAAATGTCCGCTATTCGGAGCTTTTCGTTATTTGGATGTTCGGATAAAAGGTTGTGCACCTTACCTAAATAAGTAAAACTTTCGGTAGTCAATCTAAATGGAAACTGTCCATAACTCGAAACAAGATTATTTAATGGAAAAAGCTTACTCTTACTAAGATTTAGTTTATAACCAGAAAAATTACTAAATTGATTGAGTAATGCTACTATTGCCGGAATTGATTTCTCATGGTTAGAAATAAGTAATAACAGATCATCTGCATCAAGAGATAGCTTATGTGTCTTATTCCCGCGGACAATACCAAAAATATTAGGGGATTCCCTAATAGCGGTGGCTAAAGGTTCCAAAGCAATATCAAATAGTAAAGGACTTAGGGACAGCCCTGTCTAGTACCTCGAAAGAGCCTGAAAAAAGGGGATCTCTGGTTATTAGTAAATACAGAAGCCTGAGGCATGAGATATATCAGCTTGATCCAAAATTTGGATCAAGCTGATATTTTCAAGTGTATTGAATAAGTTTTCCCAGTCAACTCTATCAAACACCTTCTCGGCATCAAGTGAGATGACACATTCTGGGGTTTTATTAGATGCTGTATATACAATATTCATTAATCTCCTAACGTTAAAGTATGAGTAACGATTTTTAATAAAACCTGTCTGGTCTTCAGAGATAATTTGCGGTAAAATCTTTTCCAATCTCATAGCTAATATTTTGGAAAGAATTTTGAAATCTACATTTAACATTGATATAGGTCTATATGATGTCACTTCAGTAGGGTCTTTATCTTTTTTAAGAATTAAAGAAATAGCTTCATAAAAAGATTGTGGTAAACTATTCCTTAAAAAGGCTTCTTTGTCCCTGGGATTACGGGACTGTCATATGAGGAAAGATTGAAAAGGCTAGGCTTGTATTCACTAAAGTTTAGAATGATGAGGGGGTATCTTATAGAAACATATAAAATTATAAAAGGACTGGACAAGCTAGATGCAGGAAAAATGTTCCCAATGTTGGGTGAGTCCAGAACCAGGGGCCACAGTCTTAGAATAAAGGGGAGGCCATTTAAGACTGAGGTGAGAAACAACTTTTTCATCCAGACTGTTGTGAATTTGTGGAATTCCCTGCCACAGAGGGCAGTGAAGGCCAAATCACTGGATGGATTTTAGAGAGAGTTAGATAGAGCTCTAGGGGCTAGTGGAGTCAGGGGAATGGGGATAAGGCAGGAACAGGTTATTGATTGGGGATGATCAGCCATGATCGCAATGAATGGCGGTTCTGGCTCGAAGGGCTGAATGGCCTCCTCCTGCACCTATTTTCTATATTTCTATGGGACCCTTCACATCCCCCTGGTCTTTGAACCTTTCCTCTTTACTCCTGTCCTCTGGGCCTTGATACAGCAAACATTCATTGAAAGCTGGGTATTTGGGGCAATGACCCTGGGCTCAAACAAGGAAATCAAACAAACGTTGTATTCATATCAAATGTTGGGCGGCACGGTGGCACAGCAATAGAGCTGCTGCCTTACAGCGCCAGAGATCCGGCTTCCATCCTGACAACGGGTGCTGTCTGTACGGAGTTTGTACGTTCTCCCCGTGACCTGCGTGCATTTTCTCCGACATCTTCGGGTTTCCTCCCAAACTCTAAAGATGTACAGGTTTGTAGGTTAATTGGCTTGGTGTAAATGTAAAACATTGCCCCTAATGTGTGTAGAGAAATGTTGATGTGCAGGGATCGCTGGTTGGCGCAGTCTCGGTGGGCTGAAGGGCTTGTTTCCATGCTGTATCACTAAACTACAACTAACAGGGTACTCTGTATCTGAAACCTGAGCCCAAGTATGGATCCTCTCTTCAGCCCACAACTGGTATTCAGACTGTGTATCCCTTAGAGTTGACCTGGACCATTAATGAAAGACCACCTTTCCATGAGGGTCCATCTCTGCACAGACCACCAATCGTCGAAGATGCAGACCCCCTGTCCATGAGGGTCCATCTCTGGGGTTAAGGACAGACTGTCTGTTATTCAGTTTGCCTGTCCCTGCAGATCACCATCTGTGCTGCACCTTGTCACACACAATATCTAACTTTCCTGTGTATATTACAGGTGCGACAATGACCAGCCGACACACACGCCACATTCACTCAAGAGATCACCATGCAGCTGTTGACGTTGACAAATGGAGTCTCTCAGTCTTTCACTCACTCACTCGGCAATCTGAGGCTACTGCGCTGCAAACGCTCATTACAGGAGATAAATTGGAAATGCACTGGGTATGCTGGGGAAGAAACCGGTTGGGACTGAGGGGGGTGAGGCGAGTGGGGGGGCAGGATAGGACACGACAGTGGGAAAATGTCAGGGTATGAGACACTTGAGTGGGTGGCATGCAGCACTGGGAGAGGAAGGCAGGATTCATGTTTGGGAAAGGGGAGAAGGGTATGAGGATGTGATGACTGAAGGAGAAGAGGGGAGTGTGTGAGGGGGAGGGATGCGCTGATATTGTGGAGCAAGAAGGGGGCATGGGGAGGGGAAAAGAAACAGGAAGCAATGTGGTGGAGGAGGGGGCCGATACTTGGGGACTTGCTCAATCAGATTTTGTAAAGCAGTTGTTGTTTAACTCATTGGCTGCAGCTTATTTTTTAAATTTTCTGCTGAACTGCATGTTTTCATATGAAATTAGATACATAAATAAAAGAAAATAACAAGAACATGAAATGTTTGGAGTTGATCATCACTTTACTCATCACTTTAGGGACTTCAGTTGAGGATGTTGCCAGGACTTTACGAGGATGTTGCCAGGACTCGACGGTGTGAGATACAGGGAGAGGTTGAGTAGGCTGGGTCTCTATTCTATGGAGTGTTGGAGGATGAGGGATGATATTATAGAGGTGTACAAAATCATAAGAGGAATAGATTGGGTAGATGCAGAGTCTTATACCTACGGAGTAGGAGAATCGAGGACCAGTGGACATGGGTTCAAGTTGAAGGGGAAAAGATTTAAAAGGAATCCGAGGGGTAACTTTTTCACATAGTGGTTGTATGGAACAAGCTGCCAAATGAGGTAGTCCATCGTTTAAGAAATAGTTGGACAGGTACATGGATTTTTTTTTACATTTTATTTATTAGAAGTAAGTAAAATACAGTGGTACCTTTTACAGGTTCCCAAAATTATGTTAACATAATACATTCTCTGTACAACTTTATTTTTTTTAAAGAGAGAGATAAGAAAGAAATAGTAAAGAATGGAGGAAAGTCTAGTGTGTGGGGAAAAAAGAGATAGTGAGGAATAGAAATAAGTAGGAAAGTGAAGCAGGAGGGAGATTATCCACTCGCCACAAGGGGATAATTTTTTATATTGTTGATCATCTTTCACCCATACCTGAAACGTTTAATTTTTCGATACATGAATACAAGAAATCAACAAATAGAGACCCACTCGTTAAGAATTGGTATTGTTTGTCTATTAGGAGGAGTCTCATTTATTCCAGGTGGGCTGTGTCCAACATATTATTGATCTACATTTTAAATGTTGGTATAGTGGCATTTTTCCAAAATGTAAGTATGTTTTTTGCTGTTATTAAACCATAATTAAAAAATGAATTTTGGGGTATATTTAATTTGTTCCCATCTCCCATTACTCCGAATATAATCATTTCAGTATTAGGTTCCATTTTTATCTTAAGTAGACTAGTGAATATATCAAATATATCACACCAATATTTATGAAGTTTTGTGCAAGAAATAAAAGAGCGTGTGATTATTGGCATTTTGAGAAAGACATTTGTCACAGATGGGAGAAATATTTGGATAGAATTTATTCAACCTAGTTTTTGAATAATATTATCGAACATTTATGTATATATATCAAATACTTTTCCCATGTTTCTTTGGAAATTGTTATCATTAATTCTTTTTCCCAGTCTTCTCTAATTGCCTCTGTTTTTCCCAGTCTTCTCTAATTGCCTCGGCAATTCTCTGTTTAGAATACTATTATATAGATATGATATTAATATCATATTAATAAGTCTGCCTTAATATTCATTGCTTCTTCCAGTGGGTCTATCATTATGCTCTGAAATCTTGGTATATATTTCTTCATGGACAGGTACATGAATAGGACAGGTTTGGAGGGATATGGACCAAGTGCAGGCAAGTGGGACTAGGGTAGGTGGGACAATGTTGGCTGGTGTGGGCATGTTGGGCCGAAGGGCCTGTTTCTACACTATTAATCTATGACTCTATGAGTGCACCAAATACACCAGATATTGGGCTAAAACGCATCATGGACAGGTTCAGAATAGGATACAACAGATAATGAGGAGTCAACACCAGCACCTGATCCAAATGGCGTAAGTCCGAGGGCCAGATATTGCAGGAAAGCCCATGGGGCCGGGTATTGGAGGAACACACCTCGGGGAAAAGACATTGAGGACATGACCAGACAATGATAGGCCTCCGGGGAGTGTTGTAGAGCAGAGGGATCTACGAGTACAGTTCCTTGAAGGCGGAGTCGCAGGTAGATATGGTGGTCAAAAAGACTTTTGACACATTGGGTTTCATCAGTCAGAGTATTGACTATAGAAGTTGAGAGGTCATGTTCGAATTCTCTCCCTTAGGTGGAGGCAGGTTCTCTGGATAGTTTCAAGAGAGAGCTAGATAGGGCTCTTAAAGATAGCGGAATCAGGGGATATGGGGAGGAGGCAGGAATGGGCTACTCATTGTGGATGATCAGCCATGATCACATTGAATGGCGGTGCTGGCTCGAAAGGCCGAATGGCCTACTCCTGCACCTATTGTCTATTATATGTCATTGATGGGACCACATTTACAGTATTGTGTTCAGTTCTGGGCACAATGTTATTGGGAAGATGCCAACAAGCTGGAAAGGGTACAGAGAAGATTTATAAGGATGTTGCCAGGTATCAGGGTCGGCTAATGGGAGAGGTTGCGTAGGCTGGAACTCTAATCCTTGGAGCGCAGGAGGATGACCTTACTGAGGGATACACAATCATGAGAGGTATCCATCGGGTAGATGCACAGAGTCTTTTGCCCAGAGTAGGGAAATCGAGGACCAGAGGACGTAGGTTCAAGGTGAAGGGGAAAAGATTGAATTGGAATCTGAGGGGTAACTTTTCCACACAGGTGTATGGAGTGAGCTGCCAGAGGAGGTAGTTGAGGCTGGGACTATCTGAATGTTTAAGAAACAGTTGGACAGGTACATTGTTAGGACAGGGTTGGAAGGATGTGGGCCAAACACATCTCTGGGCCATTTCAGAGCTGATAAGGGTCGGCCTCATGACTGGGGGCCTAGAGTCACATAACGAGACCAGGCAAAGTCAGCAGATGTTTTTCCCTGAAGCTTACAGTCATGGGTTTAGACACCAATGGTAGACAAAAGTGCTGGAGAAACTCAGTGCGTGAGGCAGCATCTATGGAGCAAAGGAATAGGTGACGTTTCGGGTCGAGGCGCTTCCTCAGACTGATGTGTGGGTGGGGGGGGGGGGAAGAAGAAAGGAAGAGACGGAGACAGTGGGCTGTAGCAAAGCTGGGAAAGGGAGGGGAAAGAGGGAGAAAGCAAGGACTACCTGAAATAGCAGTATGAACATTGACTTCTCCAATTTCAGATAGTCCTTGCTTTCTCCCTTTCCCCTCCCCTTCCCAGCTCTCCCACAGTCCACTGTCTCCGGCTCTTCCTTTCTTCCACTTCCACACCCCCCACCCCCCCCCCCCCCCACATCTGTCTGAAGAAGGGTCTCGACCCGAAAGGTCACCTATTCCTTCGCTCCATAGATGCTGCCTCACCCACTGAATTTCTCCAGCATTTTTGTCTACCTACAATTTTTCCAGAATCTGCAGTTCCTTCTTAAACAATCTCTTTCCCAATGTCACAACTACAGACACAGGCCTTTAATTGCACAGATTTAATGGACTGACTTTAAACTCCTCACCGCTGTGGTGTGGTGGGGACACGGTCTCCAGATCACACACCCAACTTCTGAATGACATCATTCACTGGAACATTGTGACAGGGTGTCCCTACTGAAGCACAATACAGAGAGGCCAACAACAATACAGACGAGGTGTTATACTACATACCACACCCAGCCCACTCACATCTGCCTTTGCACACCTTCATTCCATCTATCTCCTTGTCCTCTATCCTTCTCTATCCTGCTCCATACACTGCGTTCACAATGATCCCTCTGCCTTCCACTTTATAACACACTGCAACAGTCTGCCTTTTTCGCTCGATTATACATCGTTCCCACGTCCTCCTCGCTATCCTCGCTCTCTCTCTCTCTCTCTCTCTCTCTCTAATATCTATCTCTTCCCTCTCTCTCTCTCTCTCTCTCTCTTCTCTCTCTCCGCTCTCTCTTCTCTCTCCTCTTCTCTTCTCTAATCTCTCTCTCTCTCTCTCTATCTTCTGTGCCGTCTCTCTCTGTTCTATGTGTCTCTCACTGTCTCTGTCTGTCTGTCTGTCTCACTGTCTGTTTCTGTCTCTCTCTGTCCCTCTCTCTGTCTCTTTGCCTTTGTTTTTGCTTCTCTCTTTCTCTCTCAAGCCGACATCTTCCATGTTCCACAACAGCATGACAGTAGCCAACACACAGCATCTGTTGTTCAGCAGCCAGACTCCCTTCTACCCTCACATTTTGACCGTCTATAAGACAGGACGTTGGAACAAACAAGGGCCTTTCAATGCCACTGGCCTCTGCTCGCTCCAGGAATGTCTGCTCTGACACTGGTCTCCTATCTCTTCCGATTCCTCCTCCAGAAGTGTTGCCACTCCTCCAGTATATTTCCCACACTTCACTGCTTGTGAATAACGGCCTTGACTTCTGCTTTCTGTCTCTGCTTCTCTCCTCTCAGCCAATGACTAGAAAAATGTGTGTGAAGGAAGTGCAGACTGCAGAACTGTAGTCTATCTGGTTTACTCTGAAGATGGACATAAAATGCTGGAGTAACTCAGCGGGACAGGCAGCATTCAGATTCAGATTCAGATTCAATTTTAATTGTCATTGTCAGTGTACAGTACAGAGACAACGAAATGCATTTAGCATCTCCCTGGAAGAGCGACATAGCAAATGATTTAAATAAATAATAATAAGTGATAATAAGTGTCCGGGGGGGGGGGGGGGGGTGATTGGCAGTCACCGAGGTACGTTGTTGAGTAGAGTGACAGCCGCCGGGAAGAAGCTGTTCCTGGACCTGCTGGTTCGGCAACGGAGAGACCTGTAGCGCCTCCCGGATGGTAGGAGGGTAAACAGTCCATGGTTGGGGTGAGAGCAGTCCTTGGCGATGCTGAGCGCCCTCCGCAGATAACGCTTGCTTTGGACAGACTCAATGGAGGGGAGCGAGGAACCGGTGATGCGTTGGGCAATTTTCACCACCCTCTGCAATGCCTTCCGGTCGGAGACAGAGCAGTTGCCATACCATACTGTGATGCAGTTGGTAAGGATGCTCTCGATGGTGCAGCGGTAGAAGTTCACCAGGATCTGAGGAGACAGATGGACCTTCTTCAGTCTCCTCAGGAAGAAGAGACGCTGGTGAGCCTTCTTGATCAGAGTTGAGGTATTGTGGGTCCAAGAGAGGTCATCGGAGATGTTGACTCCCAGGAACCTGAAGCTAGAAACACGTTCCACCTCCGTCCCGTTAATGTGGATGGGGGTGTGCGTGCCGCCCCTGGACTTCCTGAAGTCTACAATGAGCTCCTTGGTCTTCTTGGAGTTAAGGGCCAGGTTGTTGTCAGCGCACCATGCTGCTAAGTGCTGGACCTCCTCCCTGTAGGCCGACTCATCGTTGTTGCTGATGACATCTCTGGATAGACGTAATTGGGTGGTAAATCTAACTCTCTCTTGAGAAGAAAGGCATCCACCCAAAGATGCTTTGGGTGGATGCCTTTCTTCTCAAGAGAGAGTTAGATTTAGCTCTTAGGGTTAAGGAAATCAAGGGTTATGGGGAAGTAGCAGGAACGGGGTACTGATTTTAGATGATCAGCAATGATCATATTCAATGGCTGTGCTGGCTCGAAGGGCCGAATGGCCTACTCCTGCACCCATTTTATATGTTTCAGACTGAGAGTGGGGGGTGATAGAGCTGCTGCCTCATAGACTTGAGTACGATCCTGACCTCAGGTGCTGTCTGTGAAGTTTGCATGTTCTCCCTGTGACCGCGTACGTTTTGTCCAGGAACAGTCTGAAGAAATTCCACAACACATCAAGCAACTGGGAGCTCATTGCACTGGACAGACACTCCTGGAGGAGCTACTCGTCACAAAATGAAACAATGCCGTGTCGCAGAGACAAAGCGACAGCACAATAAGGAGAGAGAGAAGGGGGCACGACAATTACCAACTACCGCCAGTCTCCACTGCCCACGTTGCACCAAGTTGTGTGGATCATAGATCGGCCTCTACAGACATCTGCAGACCCACAAGTGGACGACCCTATGGAGAGGAGAGGGCTGTAATACTCGTTTCGAGGAACCGCCGAAGATGATGATGATTTGTCCAGGTGCTCTGGTTTCCTCCTACATCTCAAAGACATACCTGTTTGTACGTTAACTCAAGCAAACTAGGTTATCCCACTTTCTTATCTATTTCCTGCACAACAGTGTAATTTACAAAAACTGTGGTCAGCGTGCACTTGGAGGGCAGAAGGGCCTGTTTCCTAACAATGGGGAATTAGGGGAGGGCACCATCAAATGGGGAATTAGGGGAGGGCACCATCAAATGGGGAATTAGGGGAGGGCACCATCAAATGGGGAATTAGGGGAGGACACCATCAAATGGGGAATTATAACCATATAATAACCATATAAGAATTATAGCACGGAAACAGGCCATCTCGACCCTTCTAGTCCGTGCCGAACACGTATTCTCCCCTAGTCCCATATACCTGCGCTCAGACCATAACCCTCCATTAGGGGAGGGCACCATCAATTATGTTTGTTTGCTCTGGGCATTGTGAGCTGTCGATGCTGGTTTACACCGAAGATCCACACAAAATGCTGGAGGAACCCAGCAGGACAGGCAGCAACTCTGGAATGGGTGATGTTTCAGGTCGAGACCCTCTCCCGACTGTCTGAGGAAGGGTCTCGACCCGAAACATCCCCCATTCCTTCTCTCCATAGATACTGCCTGTCCAGCTGAGTTACTCCAGATTTTTGTGTCTAACTTTGTTTGACCCATCTTTAATAAATTTACATTACTTTGTGACAGGCCACTTTCACAATGTTTCCACTAGTGGGAGATAGTGAAAGGACGTTCCTTTAGGAAGGAGATGAGGAGGAATTTATTTAGTCAGAGGGTGGTGAATCTGTGGGACTCATTTCCACAGACGGCCATGGAGGCCAAGTCAACGGCCTTTTTAAGGCAGAGATAAATAAATTATTGATTAGAACGGATGTCAGGGGTTATGGGGTGTAGCCAGCAGAATGGTGTTGAAAGGGAAAGATAGATCAGCCGTGATTGAATGACATAGTAGACTTGATGGGCCGAATGGACTAATTCAGCTCCTATTTCTCATGACCTTTCCATGGAATCTGAATCAGCATGGACTTTGCATTTGGTGTTTTTTGTTAAGAAATGGTTGCTCAGCTTTGAAGAGTAAGGTCGGCTTGGTGGCTTGGCTGATGGGTGAATGGCCTTCATTCCCCAGTGGAACCGGTTACAACTGCCCCTCCCCCGCACTGACCTCTCACCCCGGCAGCGACCCTCAACCCTAAAACCACCGCCCCAAACACTGCAACACCTGCTGACCCCATACCTTTCATATTCAGACTGACCCCTGACCTCACCCCTCGTCCGAGGCAAGTCAGGGAAGCCCCGCCCTCTAACGCTGACCCCCAGCCCTTCACCTCTGACCCTGGCCTAGGTCAGGACACTAGGGTGGTCGTGATCTCTGGGAACCCATTAAATCTTACTTCCCGCCCTCTAACCCTCCTCCTCTGACCCCTGACCCTGAGGTCAGCGCAGGACGGGGCTGAGCATGGGGAAGTGCTGGTGTGGCCTTTTGACCAGACTCATACACTCTGACCCCCGACCCCACACTGTGACCCCATTCCAGAGTTCACTGCAGAGGTGGTGCAGGCTGGTTCTGACCCCAGGCTGGGGGTCAGTAGAGGAGAGGTTGACCCCTGACCCGTGAGCCTGGGGGTCAGTGGAGGAGGTTGTGGATGGCCGCCTGTGGCCGGGGGAATCGGTACCGGTAGCCACTGTCCAGTGTACGGCGAGGTTCCACCCACTGGCCCTGCAGCACCAACAATGCCCGTTCTGGCCACAGTGCAGCCTGCACCAATGCAGCCGGCACCCGCAGCTGGGCTCCACGCCCCAGGCTCCCCGCCAGTGCCTCCGCAAACTCCCCCTGGGTGCAGGAAGATGGGGCAATGCCGTTCAACAACCCCTTCCACCCCTCCCAACCTCCCCCCCTTCGCCTTGCACTCTCCCCCCCTCCTCTCATTCCCCCTCCCTCTGCACCCCCTCCAGCGCGTGCAGCAAGGTCCCAGCCAGGTCTTCCACGTGGATCCAGGGGAAGGGCTGGAGTCCGGAGCCCCCCCCCCAAAGCCCATCCGAAACGGCAGCAGCAACGGAGGCAGTTTGTATGTTCTCCCCGTGACCTGCGTGGGTTTTCACCGACATCTTCGGTTTCCTACCAAACTAATGATGCACAGGTTTGTAGGATAATTGTAAATGTAAAAAATTGCCCCTAGTGTGTGTAGAGAAGTGTTGATGTGCAGGGATCGCTGGTTGGCGCAGTCTCGGTGGGCTGAAGGGTTTGTTTCCATGCTGTATCACCAAACTACAACTAACAGGGTATCTGAAACCTGAGCCCAAGTACGGAACCTCTCTTCAGCCCACAACTGGTATTCAGACTGTGTATCCCTTAGAGTTGACCTGGACCACTAATGAAAGACCACCTGTCCATGAGGGTTCATCTCTGCACAGACCACCAATCCTCGAAGATGCAGACCCCCTGTCCATGAGGGTCCATCTCTGGGGTTAAGGACAGACTGTCTGTTATTTAGTTTGCTGTCCCTGCAGATCACCATCTGTGCTGCACCTTGTCACACACAATATCTAACTTCCCTGTGTATATTACTGGCGCAACAATGACCAGCCGACACACACGCTACATTCACTCAAGGGATCGCCATGCAGCTGTTGACGTTGACAAATGGAGTCTCCCTGTCTTTCACTCACTCACTCGGCAATCCGAGGCTACTTCACTGCAAATGCTCATTACAGGAGATAAACTTGGAAATGCACTGGGGGTGCTGTGGAAGAAACTGGTTGGGACTGAGGGGGGTGAGGCGAGTGGGGGGGGCAGGATAGGACATGACAGTGGGAAAATGTCAGGGTATGAGACACTTGATTGGGTGGCATGCAGCAGTGGGAGAGGAAGGCAGGATTCATGTTTGGGAAAGGGGAGAATGGTATGAGGATGTGATGAGTGAAGGAGAAGAGGGGAGTGTGGGAGGGGGAGGGATGCGCTGATATTGTGGAGCAAGAAGGGGGCATGGGGAGGGGAGAAGAAACAGGAAACAATGTGGTGGAGGAGGGGCCGATACTTAGGGACTTGCTCAATCAGATTTTGTAAAGCAGATGTTGTTTAACTCATTGTCTGCAGCTTATTTTATTTTTTTTCTGCTGAACTGCATGTTTTCATATGAAATTAGATACATAAATAAAAGAAAATAACAAGAACATGAAATGTTTGGAGTTGATCATCACTTTACTCATCACTTTAGGAACTTCAGCTGAGGATGTTGCCAGGACTTTACGAGGATGTTGCCAGGATTCGAAGGTGTGAGATACAGGGAGAGGTTGAGTAGACTGGGTCTCTATTCTATGGAGTGTTGGAGGATGAGGGATGATATTATAGAAGTGTACAAAATCATAAGAGGAATAGATTGGGTAGATGCAGAGTCTTTTACCCAGAGTAGGTGAATCGAGGACCAATGGACATGGGTTCAAGGTGGAGGGGAAAAGATTTTAAAGGAATCCGAGGGGTAACTTTTTCACATAGTGGTTGTATGGAACAAGCTGCCAAAGGAGGTAGTCCATTGTTTAAGAAATAGCTGGACAGGAACATGGATTTTTTTTTAAATTTTAGTTATTAGAAGTACAATACAGTGGTACCTTTTTACAGGTTCACAAAATTATGTTAACATAATACATTCTCTGTACAACTTCCTTTTTTTTAAGAGAGAGATAAGAAAGAAAGAGATAGTAAAGAATGGAGGAAAGTCTAGTGTGTGGGAAAAAAGAGAGAAAAAGAGATAGTGAGGAATAGAAATAAGTAGGAAAGTGAAGCAGGAGGGAGATTATCCACTCGCCACAAGGGGATGATTTTTTATATTGTTGATCATCTTTCACCCATACCTGAAACTTTTAATTTTTCGATACATGAATACAAGAAATCAATAAATGGAGACCCACTCGTTAAGAATTGGTCTTGTTTGTCTATTAGGAGGAGTCTCATTATTCCAGGTGGGCTGTGTCCAACATATTACTGATCCACATTTTAAATGTTGGTATAGTAGCATTTTTCCAAAATTTAAGTATGTTTTTTTGCTGTTATTAAACCATAATTAAAAATGAATTTTGGGTATATTTAATAGTAAGATTAAACGAGAACTTACCAGTTTAAAGTTTGATCTGTATTTTATGAGAAGTTACGATGAGGATTACTTGAAGAAGCCCGCCACGACGCATGCGTGTCATTCTTCAAAGCAGCCGTGTGAAATCACAGATAACTGTAATGACTAAACATAGTAAGATTAGAGAAGAGATACCAGTTAAGTATATGATCAAGGGTGGGAGCGGAGGGCACGTAATCCCTCTGCTGTTATTAAACCATAATTAAAATGAATTTTGGGGTATATTTAATTTGTTCCCATCTCCCATTACTCCGAATATAATCATTTCAGTATTAGGTTCCATTTTTATCTTAAGTAGACTGGTTGATATATATCACCAATATTTATGAAGTTATGTGCAAGAAAATAAAAGAGCGTGTGATTATTGGCATTTAGAGAAAGACATTTGTCACAGATGGGAGAAATATTTGGATAGAATTTATTCAACCTAGTTTTTGAATAATATTATCTGTGTAATATTTCAAATTGAATTAAATTGTGTCTAGCATCAATCGAACATTTATGTATATATATCAAATACTTTTCCCATATTTCTTTGGAAATTTTTATCATTCATTTTACTTCTGAGTCACGTGAGTGACTACGTGAAGAACCCGCTCAGCGCGCATGCGCGGCATTACGTTCAGCAGTGCAACGGCGGGTCGCAGCGGAGTCAGGCGCTCCCACTGCAGTTTTCAAGACGGGCAGTCATGTAAGTTAAACTGTCGGCTTTTCTTTTGCAAGGAGAGCCTTCTGATTTGTGTTTCGGACATGAGTTCAATCAAGAAGAGGCTCTCGAAGAAATCTCCGGCCACCCCCCTGGACTGGAGCTGAGACTGGGAACTGTACCGCCCTTGCCCCCTCCCTCTCCAACTGCAAACAACCCCACAGTTCCCAGTCTCAGCTCCTGTACAGGGGGTGGCCGGAGACGTCACAGCCCAAGCTGCGCCCCCTCATCCGCAACCCCAAGAACAAGACGTACCTTGCACACCTATCAGCTTCTGTCCCTACGGGGAGCGTCTTCCTCTGGAGTTGGAACGGGACTGGGCTGCTACTGGCTGTGGGTCTCTGGGATCTCCGTGCTTGCAGTGGGCCTGGGGGTCGGTGTCCCGTTGGTCCTGACGTCTCCGGTGACTGGCACTGACCTGCTGGCATCGCCGACGAGAAGACAGTGCAAAGCCCCCGCACTGGTGCAATGGCGGGGAGCTGGAGAGGGGAGGGAAGGGGTCACACACATGGCCGGGAAGCAGAGGGGTGTAGGTGGGGTGAAACTGAAGGGAGCGACAATCTGCTGCTGCCTGCCCGCTGAGTTAAAACGTTCCCACGCAAGACTCACGATACACTGTGTATCGTGAGTCTACCTGTGGAACTTTTTAACTCAGCGGGCAGGCAGCAGCAGATTGTCAATTATTAAAACTCCCGGGCAATATACCCTCACCTTTCTTTTTATGAATGGGGATTTAGTTCCCCTTTCTTTGAGGACCGACCGGAGGTTCCGCTGTCACTTCTGCGGGCCGCCCTCGGTGAACGTCTTCAATGACCTTTCTTCAAGGACCGAAAAAATGTCCGCTATTCGGAGCTTTTCGTTATTTGGATGTTCGGATAAAAGGTTGTGCACCTTACCTAAATAAGTAAAACTTTCGGTAGTCAATCTAAATGGAAACTGTCCATAACTCGAAACAAGATTATTTAATGGAAAAAGCTTACTCTTACTAAGATTTAGTTTATAACCAGAAAAATTACTAAATTGATTGAGTAATGCTACTATTGCCGGAATTGATTTCTCATGGTTAGAAATAAGTAATAACAGATCATCTGCATCAAGAGATAGCTTATGTGTCTTATTCCCGCGGACAATACCAAAAATATTAGGGGATTCCCTAATAGCGGTGGCTAAAGGTTCCAAAGCAATATCAAATAGTAAAGGACTTAGGGACAGCCCTGTCTAGTACCTCGAAAGAGCCTGAAAAAAGGGGATCTCTGGTTATTAGTAAATACAGAAGCCTGAGGCATGAGATATATCAGCTTGATCCAAATTTTGGACCAATCTTATATTTTCAAGTGTATTGAATAAGTTTTCCCAGTCAACTCTATCAAACACCTTCTCGGCATCAAGTGAGATGACACATTCTGGGGTTTTATTAGATGCTGTATATACAATATTCATTAATCTCCTAACGTTAAAGTATGAGTAACGATTTTTAATAAAACCTGTCTGGTCTTCAGAGATAATTTGCGGTAAAATCTTTTCCAATCTCATAGCTAATATTTTGGAAAGAATTTTGAAATCTACATTTAACATTGATATAGGTCTATATGATGTCACTTCAGTAGGGTCTTTATCTTTTTTAAGAATTAAGAAATAGAAGCTTCATAAAAAGATTGTGGTAAACTATTCCTTAAAAAGGCTTCTTTGTCCCTGGGATTACGGGACTGTCATATGAGGAAAGATTGAAAAGGCTAGGCTTGTATTCACTAAAGTTTAGAATGATGAGGGGGTATCTTATAGAAACATATAAAATTATAAAAGGACTGGACAAGCTAGATGCAGGAAAAATGTTCCCAATGTTGGGTGAGTCCAGAACCAGGGGCCACAGTCTTAGAATAAAGGGGAGGCCATTTAAGACTGAGGTGAGAAACAACTTTTTCATCCAGACTGTTGTGAATTTGTGGAATTCCCTGCCACAGAGGGCAGTGAAGGCCAAATCACTGGATGGATTTTAGAGAGAGTTAGATAGAGCTCTAGGGGCTAGTGGAGTCAGGGGAATGGGGATAAGGCAGGAACAGGTTATTGATTGGGGATGATCAGCCATGATCGCAATGAATGGCGGTTCTGGCTCGAAGGGCTGAATGGCCTCCTCCTGCACCTATTTTCTATATTTCTATGGGACCCTTCACATCCCCCTGGTCTTTGAACCTTTCCTCTTTACTCCTGTCCTCTGGGCCTTGATACAGCAAACATTCATTGAAAGCTGGGTATTTGGGGCAATGACCCTGGGCTCAAACAAGGAAATCAAACAAACGTTGTATTCATATCAAATGTTGGGCGGCACGGTGGCACAGCAATAGAGCTGCTGCCTTACAGCGCCAGAGATCCGGCTTCCATCCTGACAACGGGTGCTGTCTGTACGGAGTTTGTACGTTCTCCCCGTGACCTGCGTGCATTTTCTCCGACATCTTCGGGTTTCCTCCCAAACTCTAAAGATGTACAGGTTTGTAGGTTAATTGGCTTGGTGTAAATGTAAAACATTGCCCCTAATGTGTGTAGAGAATGTTGATGTGCAGGGATCGCTGGTTGGCGCAGTCTCGGTGGGCTGAAGGGCTTGTTTCCATGCTGTATCACTAAACTACAACTAACAGGGTACTCTGTATCTGAAACCTGAGCCCAAGTATGGATCCTCTCTTCAGCCCACAACTGGTATTCAGACTGTGTATCCCTTAGAGTTGACCTGGACCATTAATGAAAGACCACCTTTCCATGAGGGTCCATCTCTGCACAGACCACCAATCGTCGAAGATGCAGACCCCCTGTCCATGAGGGTCCATCTCTGGGGTTAAGGACAGACTGTCTGTTATTCAGTTTGCCTGTCCCTGCAGATCACCATCTGTGCTGCACCTTGTCACACACAATATCTAACTTTCCTGTGTATATTACAGGTGCGACAATGACCAGCCGACACACACGCCACATTCACTCAAGAGATCACCATGCAGCTGTTGACGTTGACAAATGGAGTCTCTCAGTCTTTCACTCACTCACTCGGCAATCTGAGGCTACTGCGCTGCAAACGCTCATTACAGGAGATAAATTGGAAATGCACTGGGTATGCTGGGGAAGAAACCGGTTGGGACTGAGGGGGGTGAGGCGAGTGGGGGGGCAGGATAGGACACGACAGTGGGAAAATGTCAGGGTATGAGACACTTGAGTGGGTGGCATGCAGCACTGGGAGAGGAAGGCAGGATTCATGTTTGGGAAAGGGGAGAAGGGTATGAGGATGTGATGACTGAAGGAGAAGAGGGGAGTGTGTGAGGGGGAGGGATGCGCTGATATTGTGGAGCAAGAAGGGGGCATGGGGAGGGGAAAAGAAACAGGAAGCAATGTGGTGGAGGAGGGGCCGATACTTGGGGACTTGCTCAATCAGATTTTGTAAAGCAGTTGTTGTTTAACTCATTGGCTGCAGCTATTTTTTAAATTTTCTGCTGAACTGCATGTTTTCATATGAAATTAGATACATAAATAAAGAAAATAACAAGAACATGAAATGTTTGGAGTTGATCATCACTTTACTCATCACTTTAGGGACTTCAGTTGAGGATGTTGCCAGGACTTTACGAGGATGTTGCCAGGACTCGACGGTGTGAGATACAGGGAGAGGTTGAGTAGGCTGGGTCTCTATTCTATGGAGTGTTGGAGGATGAGGGATGATATTATAGAGGTGTACAAAATCATAAGAGGAATAGATTGGGTAGATGCAGAGTCTTATACCTACGGAGTAGGAGAATCGAGGACCAGTGGACATGGGTTCAAGTTGAAGGGGAAAAGATTTAAAAGGAATCCGAGGGGTAACTTTTTCACATAGTGGTTGTATGGAACAAGCTGCCAAATGAGGTAGTCCATCGTTTAAGAAATAGTTGGACAGGTACATGGATTTTTTTTTACATTTTATTTATTAGAAGTAAGTAAAATACAGTGGTACCTTTTTACAGGTTCCCAAAATTATGTTAACATAATACATTCTCTGTACAACTTTATTTTTTTTAAAGAGAGAGATAAGAAAGAAATAGTAAAGAATGGAGGAAAGTCTAGTGTGTGGGGAAAAAAGAGATAGTGAGGAATAGAAATAAGTAGGAAAGTGAAGCAGGAGGGAGATTATCCACTCGCCACAAGGGGATAATTTTTTATATTGTTGATCATCTTTCACCCATACCTGAAACGTTTAATTTTTCGATACATGAATACAAGAAATCAACAAATAGAGACCCACTCGTTAAGAATTGGTATTGTTTGTCTATTAGGAGGAGTCTCATTTATTCCAGGTGGGCTGTGTCCAACATATTATTGATCTACATTTTAAATGTTGGTATAGTGGCATTTTTCCAAAATGTAAGTATGTTTTTTGCTGTTATTAAACCATAATTAAAAAATGAATTTTGGGGTATATTTAATTTGTTCCCATCTCCCATTACTCCGAATATAATCATTTCAGTATTAGGTTCCATTTTTATCTTAAGTAGACTAGTGAATATATCAAATATATCACACCAATATTTATGAAGTTTTGTGCAAGAAATAAAAGAGCGTGTGATTATTGGCATTTTGAGAAAGACATTTGTCACAGATGGGAGAAATATTTGGATAGAATTTATTCAACCTAGTTTTTGAATAATATTATCGAACATTTATGTATATATATCAAATACTTTTCCCATGTTTCTTTGGAAATTGTTATCATTAATTATTTTTCCCAGTCTTCTCTAATTGCCTCTGTTTTTCCCAGTCTTCTCTAATTGCCTCGGCAATTCTCTGTTTAGAATACTATTATATAGATATGATATTAATATCATATTAATAAGTCTGCCTTAATATTCATTGCTTCTTCCAGTGGGTCTATCATTATGCTCTGAAATCTTGGTATATATTTCTTCATGGACAGGTACATGAATAGGACAGGTTTGGAGGGATATGGACCAAGTGCAGGCAAGTGGGACTAGGGTAGGTGGGACAATGTTGGCTGGTGTGGGCATGTTGGGCCGAAGGGCCTGTTTCTACACTATTAATCTATGACTCTATGAGTGCACCAAATACACCAGATATTGGGCTAAAACGCATCATGGACAGGTTCAGAATAGGATACAACAGATAATGAGGAGTCAACACCAGCACCTGATCCAAATGGCGTAAGTCCGAGGGCCAGATATTGCAGGAAAGCCCATGGGGCCGGGTATTGGAGGAACACACCTCGGGGAAAAGACATTGAGGACATGACCAGACAATGATAGGCCTCCGGGGAGTGTTGTAGAGCAGAGGGATCTACGAGTACAGTTCCTTGAAGGCGGAGTCGCAGGTAGATATGGTGGTCAAAAAGACTTTTGACACATTGGGTTTCATCAGTCAGAGTATTGACTATAGAAGTTGAGAGGTCATGTTCGAATTCTCTCCCTTAGGTGGAGGCAGGTTCTCTGGATAGTTTCAAGAGAGAGCTAGATAGGGCTCTTAAAGATAGCGGAATCAGGGGATATGGGGAGGAGGCAGGAATGGGCTACTCATTGTGGATGATCAGCCATGATCACATTGAATGGCGGTGCTGGCTCGAAAGGCCGAATGGCCTACTCCTGCACCTATTGTCTATTATATGTCATTGATGGGACCACATTTACAGTATTGTGTTCAGTTCTGGGCACAATGTTATTGGGAAGATGCCAACAAGCTGGAAAGGGTACAGAGAAGATTTATAAGGATGTTGCCAGGAATCAGGGTCGGCTAATGGGAGAGGTTGCGTAGGCTGGAACTCTAATCCTTGAGCGCAGGAGGATGACCTTACTGAGGGATACACAATCATGAGAGGTATCCATCGGGTAGATGCACAGAGTCTTTTGCCCAGAGTAGGGAAATCGAGGACCAGAGGACGTAGGTTCAAGGTGAAGGGGAAAAGATTGAATTGGAATCTGAGGGGTAACTTTTCCACACAGGTGTATGGAGTGAGCTGCCAGAGGAGGTAGTTGAGGCTGGGACTATCTGAATGTTTAAGAAACAGTTGGACAGGTACATTGTTAGGACAGGGTTGGAAGGATGTGGGCCAAACACATCTCTGGGCCATTTCAGAGCTGATAAGGGTCGGCCTCATGACTGGGGGCCTAGAGTCACATAACGAGACCAGGCAAAGTCAGCAGATGTTTTAACCTGAAGCTTACAGTCATGGGTTTAGACACCAATGGTAGACAAAAGTGCTGGAGAAACTCAGTGCGTGAGGCAGCATCTATGGAGCAAAGGAATAGGTGACGTTTCGGGTCGAGGCGCTTCCTCAGACTGATGTGTGGGTGGGGGGGGGGGGGAAGTAGAAAGGAAGAGACGGAGACAGTGGGCTGTAGCAAAGCTGGGAAAGGGAGGGGAAAGAGGGAGAAAGCAAGGACTACCTGAAATAGCAGTATGAACATTGACTTCTCCAATTTCAGATAGTCCTTGCTTTCTCCCTTTCCCCTCCCCTTCCCAGCTCTCCCACAGTCCACTGTCTCCGGCTCTTCCTTTCTTCAACTTCCACACCCCCCACCCCCCCCCCACCCCCACATCAGTCTGAAGAAGGGTCTCGACCCGAAAGGTCACCTATTCCTTCGCTCCATAGATGCTGCCTCACCCACTGAATTTCTCCAGCATTTTTGTCTACCTACAATTTTTCCAGAATCTGCAGTTCCTTCTTAAACAATCTCTTTCCCAATGTCACAACTACAGACACAGGCCTTTAATTGCACAGATTTAATGGACTGACTTTAAACTCCTCACCGCTGTGGTGTGGTGGGGACACGGTCTCCAGATCACACACCCAACTTCTGAATGACATCATTCACTGGAACATTGTGACAGGGTGTCCCTACTGAAGCACAATACAGAGAGGCCAACAACAATACAGACGAGTGTTAATACTACATACCACACCCAGCCCACTCACACTGCCTTTGCACACCTTCATTCCATCTATCTCCTTGTCCTCTCTCCTTCTCTATCCTGCTCCATACACTGGCGTTCACAATGATCCCTCTGCCTTCCACTTTATAACACACTGCAACAGTCTGCCTTTTTCGCTCGATTATACATCGTTCCCCACGGCTCCTCTATCTCTAGATCTCGGATATCCGAACAGAGAGATGTAGCAGATCTGCGTTCTGATCTATCTATCTTCTCTCTCATCTCTTCCTCTCTCCTCTCTCTCTCTCTCTCTCTATCTCTCTCTCTCTCTACTCACTCTCTCTCTCTTCTCTCTCTCTCTCTCTCTCTCTCTCTCTCTCTCTCTCTCTCTGCCTGTCTCTCTCTGTCTATGTGTCTCTCACTGTCTCTGTCTGTCTGTCTGTCTCACTGTCTGTTTCTGTCTCTCTCTGTCCCTCTCTCTGTCTCTTTGACTTTGTTTTTGCTTCTCTCTTTCTCTCTCAAGCCGACATCTTCCATGTTCCACAACAGCATGACAGTAGCCAACACACAGCATATGTTGTTCAGCAGCCAGACTCCCTTCTACCCTCACATTTTGACCGTCTATAAGACAGGACGTTGGAACAAACAAGGGCCTTTCAATGCCACTGGCCTCTGCTCGCTCCAGGAATGTCTGCTCTGACACTGGTCTCCTATCTCTTCCGATTCCTCCTCCAGAAGTGTTGCCACTCCTCCAGTATATTTCCCACACTTCACTGCTTGTGAATAACGGCCTTGACCTGCTTTCTGTCTCTGCTTCTCTCCTCTCAGCCAATGACTAGAAAAATGTGTGTGAAGGAAGTGCAGACTGCAGAACTGTAGTCTATCTGGTTTACTCTGAAGATGGACATAAAATGCTGGAGTAACTCAGCGGGACAGGCAGCATCTCTGGATAGACGTAATTGGGTGGTAAATCTAACTCTCTCTTGAGAAGAAAGGCATCCACCCAAAGATGCTTTGGGTGGATGCCTTTCTTCTCAAGAGAGAGTTAGATTTAGCTCTTAGGGTTAAGGAAATCAAGGGTTATGGGGAAGTAGCAGGAACGGGGTACTGATTTTAGATGATCAGCAATGATCATATTCAATGGCTGTGCTGGCTCGAAGGGCCGAATGGCCTACTCCTGCACCCATTTTATATGTTTCAGACTGAGAGTGGGGGGTGATAGAGCTGCTGCCTCATAGACTTGAGTACGATCCTGACCTCAGGTGCTGTCTGTGAAGTTTGCATGTTCTCCCTGTGACCGCGTACGTTTTGTCCAGGAACAGTCTGAAGAAATTCCACATCACATCAAGCAACTGGGAGCTCATTGCACTGGACAGACACTCCTGGAGGAGCTACTCGTCACAAAATGAAACAATGCCGTGTCGCAGAGACAAAGCGACAGCACAGTAAGGAGAGAGAGAAGGGGGCACGACAATTACCAACTACCGCCAGTCTCCACTGCCCACGTTGCACCAAGTTGTGTGGATCATAGATCGGCCTCTACAGACATCTGCAGACCCACAAGTGGACGACCCTATGGAGAGGAGAGGGCTGTAATACTCGTTTCGAGGAACCGCCGAAGATGATGATGATTTGTCCAGGTGCTCTGGTTTCCTCCTACATCTCAAAGACATACGTGTTTGTACGTTAACTCAAGCAAACTAGGTTATCCCACTTTCTTATCTATTTCCTGCACAACAGTGTAATTTACAAAAACTGTGGTCAGCGTGCACTTGGAGGGCAGAAGGGCCTGTTTCCTAACAATGGGGAATTAGGGGAGGGCACCATCAAATGGGGAATTAGGGGAGGGCACCATCAAATGGGGAATTAGGGGAGGGCACCATCAAATGGGGAATTAGGGGAGGACACCATCAAATGGGGAATTATAACCATATAATAACCATATAAGAATTATAGCACGGAAACAGGCCATCTCGACCCTTCTAGTCCGTGCCGAACACGTATTCTCCCCTAGTCCCATATACCTGCGCTCAGACCATAACCCTCCATTAGGGGAGGGCACCATCAATTATGTTTGTTTGCTCTGGGCATTGTGAGCTGTCGATGCTGGTTTACACCGAAGATCCACACAAAATGCTGGAGGAACCCAGCAGGACAGGCAGCAACTCTGGAATGGGTGATATTTCAGGTCGAGACCCTCTCCCGACTGTCTGAGGAAGGGTCTCGACCCGAAACATCCCCCATTCCTTCTCTCCATAGATACTGCCTGTCCAGCTGAGTTACTCCAGATTTTTGTGTCTAACTTTGTTTGACCCATGTTTAATAAATTTACATTACTTTGTGACAGGCCACTTTCACAATGTTTCCACTAGTGGGAGATAGTGAAAGGACGTTCCTTTAGGAAGGAGATGAGGAGGAATTTATTTAGTCAGAGGGTGGTGAATCTGTGGGACTCATTTCCACAGACGGCCATGGAGGCCAAGTCAACGGCCTTTTTAAGGCAGAGATAAATAAATTATTGATTAGAACGGATGTCAGGGGTTATGGGGTGTAGCCAGCAGAATGGTGTTGAAAGGGAAAGATAGATCAGCCGTGATTGAATGACATAATAGACTTGATGGGCCGAATGGACTAATTCAGCTCCTATTTCTCATGACCTTTCCATGGAATCTGAATCAGCATGAACTTTGCATTTGGTGTTTTTTGTTAAGAAATGGTTGCTCAGCTTTGAAGAGTAAGGTCGGCTTGGTGGCTTGGCTGATGGGTGAATGGCCTTCATTCCCCAGTGGAACCGGTTACAACTGCCCCTCCCCCGCACTGACCTCTCACCCCGGCAGCGACCCTCAACCCTAAAACCACCGCCCCAAACACTGCAACACCTGCTGACCCCATACCTTTCATATTCAGACTGACCCCTGACCTCACCCCTCGTCCGAGGCAAGTCAGGGAAGCCCCGCCCTCTAACGCTGACCCCCAGCCCTTCACCTCTGACCCTGGCCTAGGTCAGGACACTAGGGTGGTCGTGATCTCTGGGAAGCCATTAAATCTTACTTCCCGCCCTCTAACCCTCCTCCTCTGACCCCTGACCCTGAGGTCAGCGCAGGACGGGGCTGAGCATGGGGAAGTGCTGGTGTGGCCTTTTGACCAGACTCATACACTCTGACCCCCGACCCCACACTGTGACCCCATTCCAGAGTTCACTGCAGAGGTGGTGCAGGCTGGTTCTGACCCCAGGCTGGGGGTCAGTAGAGGAGAGGTTGACCCCTGACCCGTGAGCCTGGGGGTCAGTGGAGGAGGTTGTGGATGGCCGCCTGTGGCCGGGGGAATCGGTACCGGTAGCCACTGTCCAGTGTACGGCGAGGTTCCACCCACTGGCCCTGCAGCACCAACAATGCCCGTTCTGGCCACAGTGCAGCCTGCACCAATGCAGCCGGCACCCGCAGCTGGGCTCCACGCCCCAGGCTCCCCGCCAGTGCCTCCGCAAACTCCCCCTGGGTGCAGGAAGATGGGGCAATGCCGTTCAACACCCCTTCCACCCCTCCCAACCTCCCCCCCTTCGCCTTGCACTCTCCCCCCCCTCCTCTCATTCCCCCTCCCTCTGCACCCCCTCCAGCGCGTGCAGCAAGGTCCCAGCCAGGTCTTCCACGTGGTCTTCCACGTGGATCCAGGGGAAGGGCTGGAGTCCGGAGCCCCCCCCCCCCAAAGCCCATCCGAAACGGCAATGTTGGGCGGCACGGTGGCACAGCAATAGAGCTGCTGCCTTACAGCGCCAGAGATCCGGCTTCCATCCTGACAACGGGTGCTGTCTGTACGGAGTTTGTACGTTCTCCCCGTGACCTGCGTGCATTTTCTCCGACATCTTCGGGTTTCCTCCCAAACTCTAAAGATGTACAGGTTTGTAGGTTAATTGGCTTGGTGTAAATGTAAAACATTGCCCCTAATGTGTGTAGAGAAATGTTGATGTGCAGGGATCGCTGGTTGGCGCAGTCTCGGTGGGCTGAAGGGCTTGTTTCCATGCTGTATCACTAAACTACAACTAACAGGGTACTCTGTATCTGAAACCTGAGCCCAAGTATGGATCCTCTCTTCAGCCCACAACTGGTATTCAGACTGTGTATCCCTTAGAGTTGACCTGGACCATTAATGAAAGACCACCTTTCCATGAGGGTCCATCTCTGCACAGACCACCAATCGTCGAAGATGCAGACCCCCTGTCCATGAGGGTCCATCTCTGGGGTTAAGGACAGACTGTCTGTTATTCAGTTTGCCTGTCCCTGCAGATCACCATCTGTGCTGCACCTTGTCACACACAATATCTAACTTTCCTGTGTATATTACAGGTGCGACAATGACCAGCCGACACACACGCCACATTCACTCAAGAGATCACCATGCAGCTGTTGACGTTGACAAATGGAGTCTCTCAGTCTTTCACTCACTCACTCGGCAATCTGAGGCTACTGCGCTGCAAACGCTCATTACAGGAGATAAATTGGAAATGCACTGGGTATGCTGGGGAAGAAACCGGTTGGGACTGAGGGGGGTGAGGCGAGTGGGGGGGCAGGATAGGACACGACAGTGGGAAAATGTCAGGGTATGAGACACTTGAGTGGGTGGCATGCAGCACTGGGAGAGGAAGGCAGGATTCATGTTTGGGAAAGGGGAGAAGGGTATGAGGATGTGATGACTGAAGGAGAAGAGGGGAGTGCACCAAATACACCAGATATTGGGCTAAAACGCATCATGGACAGGTTCAGAATAGGATACAACAGATAATGAGGAGTCAACACCAGCACCTGATCCAAATGGCGTAAGTCCGAGGGCCAGATATTGCAGGAAAGCCCATGGGGCCGGGTATTGGAGGAACACACCTCGGGGAAAAGACATTGAGGACATGACCAGACAATGATAGGCCTCCGGGGAGTGTTGTAGAGCAGAGGGATCTACGAGTACAGTTCCTTGAAGGCGGAGTCGCAGGTAGATATGGTGGTCAAAAAGACTTTTGACACATTGGGTTTCATCAGTCAGAGTATTGACTATAGAAGTTGAGAGGTCATGTTCGAATTCTCTCCCTTAGGTGGAGGCAGGTTCTCTGGATAGTTTCAAGAGAGAGCTAGATAGGGCTCTTAAAGATAGCGGAATCAGGGGATATGGGGAGGAGGCAGGAATGGGCTACTCATTGTGGATGATCAGCCATGATCACATTGAATGGCGGTGCTGGCTCGAAAGGCCTAATGGCCTACTCCTGCACCTATTGTCTATTATATGTAATTGATGGGACCACATTTACAGTATTGTGTTCAGTTCTGGGCACAATGTTATTGGGAAGATGCCAACAAGCTGGAAAGGGTACAGAGAAGATTTATAAGGATGTTGCCAGGTATCAGGGTCGGCTAATGGGAGAGGTTGCGTAGGCTGGAACTCTAATCCTTGAGCGCAGGAGGATGACCTTACTGAGGGATACACAATCATGAGAGGTATCCATCGGGTAGATGCACAGAGTCTTTTGCCCAGAGTAGGGAAATCGAGGACCAGAGGACGTAGGTTCAAGGTGAAGGGGAAAAGATTGAATTGGAATCTGAGGGGTAACTTTTCCACACAGGTGTATGGAGTGAGCTGCCAGAGGAGGTAGTTGAGGCTGGGACTATCTGAATGTTTAAGAAACAGTTGGACAGGTACATTGTTAGGACAGGGTTGGAAGGATGTGGGCCAAACACATCTCTGGGCCATTTCAGAGCTGATAAGGGTCGGCCTCATGACTGGGGGCCTAGAGTCACATAACGAGACCAGGCAAAGTCAGCAGATGTTTTAACCTGAAGCTTACAGTCATGGGTTTAGACACCAATGGTAGACAAAAGTGCTGGAGAAACTCAGTGCGTGAGGCAGCATCTATGGAGCAAAGGAATAGGTGACGTTTCGGGTCGAGGCGCTTCCTCAGACTGATGTGTGGGTGGGGGGGGGGGGGGGAGTAGAAAGGAAGAGACGGAGACAGTGGGCTGTAGCAAAGCTGGGAAAGGGAGGGGAAAGAGGGAGAAAGCAAGGACTACCTGAAATAGCAGTATGAACATTGACTTCTCCAATTTCAGATAGTCCTTGCTTTCTCCCTTTCCCCTCCCCTTCCCAGCTCTCCCACAGTCCACTGTCTCCGGCTCTTCCTTTCTTCAACTTCCACACCCCCCCCCCCCCCCCCCCCACCCCCACATCAGTCTGAAGAAGGGTCTCGACCCGAAAGGTCACCTATTCCTTCGCTCCATAGATGCTGCCTCACCCACTGAATTTCTCCAGCATTTTTGTCTACCTACAATTTTTCCAGAATCTGCAGTTCCTTCTTAAACAATCTCTTTCCCAATGTCACAACTACAGACACAGGCCTTTAATTGCACAGATTTAATGGACTGACTTTAAACTCCTCACCGCTGTGGTGTGGTGGGGACACGGTCTCCAGATCACACACCCAACTTCTGAATGACATCATTCACTGGAACATTGTGACAGGGTGTCCCTACTGAAGCACAATACAGAGAGGCCAACAACAATACAGACGAGTGTTAATACTACATACCACACCCAGCCCACTCACACTGCCTTTGCACACCTTCATTCCATCTATCTCCTTGTCCTCTCTCCTTCTCTATCCTGCTCCATACACTGGCGTTCACAATGATCCCTCTGCCTTCCACTTTATAACACACTGCAACAGTCCTGCCTTTTCGCTCGATTATAACATACGTTCCAAAACGTCCCATCTAAAAACGCAATCACGATGAATCGGAGGTCGATCTACTCTCTCTCTATATAGATACTCTAGATCTTATCCTAGATCTCTCTCTCTCTCTCTCTCTCTCTATCTCTGCCTTTCTCTCATTCTACTCTCCTCTCTCTCCTCTCTCTCTCTCTCTCTCTCTCTCTCTCTCTCTCTGTGCCTGTCTCTCTCTGTCTATGTGTCTCTCACTGTCTCTGTCTGTCTGTCTGTCTCACTGTCTGTTTCTGTCTCTCTCTGTCCCTCTCTCTGTCTCTTTGCCTTTGTTTTTGCTTCTCTCTTTCTCTCTCAAGCCGACATCTTCCATGTTCCACAACAGCATGACAGTAGCCAACACACAGCATCTGTTGTTCAGCAGCCAGACTCCCTTCTACCCTCACATTTTGACCGTCTATAAGACAGGACGTTGGAACAAACAAGGGCCTTTCAATGCCACTGGCCTCTGCTCGCTCCAGGAATGTCTGCTCTGACACTGGTCTCCTATCTCTTCCGATTCCTCCTCCAGAAGTGTTGCCACTCCTCCAGTATATTTCCCACACTTCACTGCTTGTGAATAACGGCCTTGACTTCTGCTTTCTGTCTCTGCTTCTCTCCTCTCAGCCAATGACTAGAAAAATGTGTGTGAAGGAAGTGCAGACTGCAGAACTGTAGTCTATCTGGTTTACTCTGAAGATGGACATAAAATGCTGGAGTAACTCAGCGGGACAGGCAGCATCTCTGGATAGACGTAATTGGGTGGTAAATCTAACTCTCTCTTGAGAAGAAAGGCATCCACCCAAAGATGCTTTGGGTGGATGCCTTTCTTCTCAAGAGAGAGTTAGATTTAGCTCTTAGGGTTAAGGAAATCAAGGGTTATGGGGAAGTAGCAGGAACGGGGTACTGATTTTAGATGATCAGCAATGATCATATTCAATGGCTGTGCTGGCTCGAAGGGCCGAATGGCCTACTCCTGCACCCATTTTATATGTTTCAGACTGAGAGTGGGGGGTGATAGAGCTGCTGCCTCATAGACTTGAGTACGATCCTGACCTCAGGTGCTGTCTGTGAAGTTTGCATGTTCTCCCTGTGACCGCGTACGTTTTGTCCAGGAACAGTCTGAAGAAAATCCACATCACATCAAGCAACTGGGAGCTCATTGCACTGGACAGACACTCCTGGAGGAGCTACTCGTCACAAAATGAAACAATGCCGTGTCGCAGAGACAAAGCGACAGCACAGTAAGGAGAGAGAGAAGGGGGCACGACAATTACCAACTACCGCCAGTCTCCACTGCCCACGTTGCACCAAGTTGTGTGGATCATAGATCGGCCTCTACAGACATCTGCAGACCCACAAGTGGACGACCCTATGGAGAGGAGAGGGCTGTAATACTCGTTTCGAGGAACCGCCGAAGATGATGATGATTTGTCCAGGTGCTCTGGTTTCCTCCTACATCTCAAAGACATACGTGTTTGTACGTTAACTCAAGCAAACTAGGTTATCCCACTTTCTTATCTATTTCCTGCACAACAGTGTAATTTACAAAAACTGTGGTCAGCGTGCACTTGGAGGGCAGAAGGGCCTGTTTCCTAACAATGGGGAATTAGGGGAGGGCACCATCAAATGGGGAATTAGGGGAGGGCACCATCAAATGGGGAATTAGGGGAGGGCACCATCAAATGGGGAATTAGGGGAGGACACCATCAAATGGGGAATTATAACCATATAATAACCATATAAGAATTATAGCACGGAAACAGGCCATTTTTTTTTTTGTCTAACTGTAGTCTTGTAGGTCTGTGTCCAAGATGGCTGCCGTGAAGGGAGAGTGGACGCTGGCGCGAATTGGTTGCCGCTGCTCTCTCTTCATACTGTGTTTTTGATTTTCTGTTTTTGGATTGAATTCTGTTTTTAATTTGTGTCTCTGTGATGTCTTTATTATTTGTTATATTCCGATTATATGTTATTCCGATTAAATGTCTATTATTGTTTTGTCTGTATTCTTTCTTTATGTGCTGCACGGAGAGGACGCTGGCGCTGTTTGTTCGCCGCTTCTCCGTTTGCTATTGTCTGTTACTATTGTAAAGCGACTTTGAGTCTTAGAAAAGCGCTATAAAAATAAAATTTATTATTATTATTATTATCTCGACCCTTCTAGTCCGTGCCGAACACGTATTCTCCCCTAGTCCCATATACCTGCGCTCAGACCATAACCCTCCATTAGGGGAGGGCACCATCAATTATGTTTGTTTGCTCTGGGCATTGTGAGCTGTCGATGCTGGTTTACACCGAAGATCCACACAAAATGCTGGAGGAACCCAGCAGGACAGGCAGCAACTCTGGAATGGGTGATGTTTCAGGTCGAGACCCTCTCCCGACTGTCTGAGGAAGGGTCTCGACCCGAAACATCCCCCATTCCTTCTCTCCATAGATACTGCCTGTCCAGCTGAGTTACTCCAGATTTTTGTGTCTAACTTTGTTTGACCCATGTTTAATAAATTTACATTACTTTGTGACAGGCCACTTTCACAATGTTTCCACTAGTGGGAGATAGTGAAAGGACGTTCCTTTAGGAAGGAGATGAGGAGGAATTTATTTAGTCAGAGGGTGGTGAATCTGTGGGACTCATTTCCACAGACGGCCATGGAGGCCAAGTCAACGGCCTTTTTAAGGCAGAGATAAATAAATTATTGATTAGAACGGATGTCAGGGGTTATGGGGTGTAGCCAGCAGAATGGTGTTGAAAGGGAAAGATAGATCAGCCGTGATTGAATGACATAGTAGACTTGATGGGCCGAATGGACTAATTCAGCTCCTATTTCTCATGACCTTTCCATGGAATCTGAATCAGCATGGACTTTGCATTTGGTGTTTTTTGTTAAGAAATGGTTGCTCAGCTTTGAAGAGTAAGGTCGGCTTGGTGGCTTGGCTGATGGGTGAATGGCCTTCATTCCCCAGTGGAACCGGTTACAACTGCCCCTCCCCCGCACTGACCTCTCACCCCGGCAGCGACCCTCAACCCTAAAACCACCGCCCCAAACACTGCAACACCTGCTGACCCCATACCTTTCATATTCAGACTGACCCCTGACCTCACCCCTCGTCCGAGGCAAGTCAGGGAAGCCCCGCCCTCTAACGCTGACCCCCAGCCCTTCACCTCTGACCCTGGCCTAGGTAAGGACACTAGGGTGGTCGTGATCTCTGGGAAGCCATTAAATCTTACTTCCCGCCCTCTAACCCTCCTCCTCTGACCCCTGACCCTGAGGTCAGCGCAGGACGGGGCTGAGCATGGGGAAGTGCTGGTGTGGCCTTTTGACCAGACTCATACACTCTGACCCCCGACCCCACACTGTGACCCCATTCCAGAGTTCACTGCAGAGGTGGTGCAGGCTGGTTCTGACCCCAGGCTGGGGGTCAGTAGAGGAGAGGTTGACCCCTGACCCGTGAGCCTGGGGGTCAGTGGAGGAGGTTGTGGATGGCCGCCTGTGGCCGGGGGAATCGGTACCGGTAGCCACTGTCCAGTGTACGGCGAGGTTCCACCCACTGGCCCTGCAGCACCAACAATGCCCGTTCTGGCCACAGTGCAGCCTGCACCAATGCAGCCGGCACCCGCAGCTGGGCTCCACGCCCCAGGCTCCCCGCCAGTGCCTCCGCAAACTCCCCCTGGGTGCAGGAAGATGGGGCAATGCCGTTCAACACCCCTTCCACCCCTCCCAACCCCCCCCCCTTCGCCTTGCACTCTCCCCCCCCTCCTCTCATTCCCCCTCCCTCTGCACCCCCTCCAGCGCGTGCAGCAAGGTCCCAGCCAGGTCTTCCACGTGGATCCAGGGGAAGGGCTGGAGTCCGGAGCCCCCCCCCCCCAAAGCCCATCCGAAACGGCAGCAGCAACGGAGGCAGTTTGTATGTTCTCCCCGTGACCTGCGTGGGTTTTCACCGACATCTTCGGTTTCCTACCAAACTAATGATGCACAGGTTTGTAGGATAATTGTAAATGTAAACAATTGCCCCTAGTGTGTGTAGAGAAGTGTTGATGTGCAGGGATCGCTGGTTGGCGCAGTCTCGGTGGGCTGAAGGGTTTGTTTCCATGCTGTATCACCAAACTACAACTAACAGGGTATCTGAAACCTGAGCCCAAGTACAGAACCTCTCTTCAGCCCACAACTGGTATTCAGACTGTGTATCCCTTAGAGTTGACCTGGACCACTAATGAAAGACCACCTGTCCATGAGGGTCCATCTCTGCACAGACCACCAATCCTCGAAGATGCAGACCCCCTGTCCATGAGGGTCCATCTCTGGGGTTAAGGACAGACTGTCTGTTATTTAGTTTGCTGTCCCTGCAGATCACCATCTGTGCTGCACCTTGTCACACACAATATCTAACTTCCCTGTGTATATTACTGGCGCAACAATGACCAGCCGACACACACGCTACATTCACTCAAGAGATCGCCATGCAGCTGTTGACGTTGACAAATGGAGTCTCCCTGTCTTTCACTCACTCACTCGGCAATCCGAGGCTACTTCACTGCAAATGCTCATTACAGGAGATAAACTTGGAAATGCACTGGGGGTGCTGTGGAAGAAACTGGTTGGGACTGAGGGGGGTGAGGCGAGTGGGGGGGCAGGATAGGACATGACAGTGGGAAAATGTCAGGGTATGAGACACTTGATTGGGTGGCATGCAGCAGTGGGAGAGGAAGGCAGGATTCCTGTTTGGGAAAGGGGAGAATGGTATGAGGATGTGATGAGTGAAGGAGAAGAGGGGAGTGTGGGAGGGGGAGGGATGCGCTGATATTGTGGAGCAAGAAGGGGGCATGGGGAGGGGAGAAGAAACAGGAAGCAATGTGGTGGAGGAGGGGCCGATACTTAGGGACTTGCTCAATCAGATTTTGTAAAGCAGATGTTGTTTAACTCATTGTCTGCAGCTTATTTTATTTTTTTTCTGCTGAACTGCATGTTTTCATATGAAATTAGATACATAAATAAAAGAAAATAACAAGAACATGAAATGTTTGGAGTTGATCATCACTTTACTCATCACTTTAGGAACTTCAGCTGAGGATGTTGCCAGGACTTTACGAGGATGTTGCCAGGATTCGAAGGTGTGAGATACAGGGAGAGGTTGAGTAGACTGGGTCTCTATTCTATGGAGTGTTGGAGGATGAGGGATGATATTATAGAAGTGTACAAAATCATAAGAGGAATAGATTGGGTAGATGCAGAGTCTTTTACCCAGAGTAGGTGAATCGAGGACCAATGGACATGGGTTCAAGGTGGAGGGGAAAAGATTTTAAAGTAATCCGAGGGGTAACTTTTTCACATAGTGGTTGTATGGAACAAGCTGCCAAAGGAGGTAGTCCATTGTTTAAGAAATAGCTGGACAGGAACATGGATTTTTTTTTTAAATTTTTGTTATTAGAAGTACAATACAGTGGTACCTTTTTACAGGTTCACAAAATTATGTTAACATAATACATTCTCTGTACAACTTCCTTTTTTTTAAGAGAGAGATAAGAAAGAAAGAGATAGTAAAGAATGGAGGAAAGTCTAGTGTGTGGGGAAAAAAGAGAGAAAAAGAGATAGTGAGGAATAGAAATAAGTAGGAAAGTGAAGCAGGAGGGAGATTATCCACTCGCCACAAGGGGATGATTTTTTATATTGTTGATCATCTTTCACCCATACCTGAAACTTTTAATTTTTCGATACATGAATACAAGAAATCAATAAATGGAGACCCACTCGTTAAGAATTGGTCTTGTTTGTCTATTAGGAGGAGTCTCATTTATTCCAGGTGGGCTGTGTCCAACATATTACTGATCCACATTTTAAATGTTGGTATAGTAGCATTTTTCCAAAATTTAAGTATGTTTTTTTGCTGTTATTAAACCATAATTAAAAATGAATTTTGGGGTATATTTAATAGTAAGATTAAACGAGAACTTACCAGTTTAAAGTTTGATCTGTATTTTATGAGAAGTTACGATGAGGGATTACTTGAAGAAGCCCGCCACGACGCATGCGTGTCATTCTTCAAAGCAGCCGTGTGAAATCACAGATAACTGTAATGACTAAACATAGTAAGATTAGAGAAGAGATACCAGTTAAGTATATGATCAAGGGTGGGAGAGGAGGGCACGTAATCCCTCTGCTGTTATTAAACCATAATTAAAAATGAATTTTGGGGTATATTTAATTTGTTCCCATCTCCCATTACTCCGAATATAATCATTTCAGTATTAGGTTCCATTTTTATCTTAAGTAGACTGGTTGATATATATCACCAATATTTATGAAGTTATGTGCAAGAAATAAAAGAGCGTGTGATTATTGGCATTTAGAGAAAGACATTTGTCACAGATGGGAGAAATATTTGGATAGAATTTATTCAACCTAGTTTTTGAATAATATTATCTGTGTAATATTTCAAATTGAATTAAATTGTGTCTAGCATTAATCGAACATTTATGTATATATATCAAATACTTTTCCCATGTTTCTTTGGAAATTTTTATCATTCATTTTACTTCTGAGTCACGTGAGTGACTACGTGAAGAACCCGCTCAGCGCGCATGCGCGGCATTACGTTCAGCAGTGCAACGGCGGTCGCAGCGGGAGTCAGGCGCTCCCACTGCAGTTTTCAAGACGGGCAGTCATGTAAGTTAAACTGTCGGCTTTTCTTTTGCAAGGAGAGCCTTCTGATTTGTGTTTCGGACATGAGTTCAATCAAGAAGAGGCTCTCGAAGAAATCTGTCCCCCGCTCGACTCCAACGGAGGAGCGCTCCATCTGTGGGGGGCAGCAGCAGGCGGTAGGACCGTTTACCGGGCGCTCCGCCACCCCCGACACCGGGCCGAGCCCAGTCCCGCTAGCGCCTGAGCAGCGGACTGGTTGTAAAGCCACCAGAAAAAGCATCCGGACGGTGGTTTCCGACTCGTCAGACGGGGACGTCTCACCACCCGCACGGGGGAGAGACAGCCGATTGAGCCGCCTGGAGCGGCTCCTGGAGCAGGTGCTCCAGCGAGACGCGCTGCGTGAGGGGCGCTCTCGCAGGGGTAGTTCAGGCACTCCCTCCACAGTGCCTTGTGCACTGCCCATCGCTTCCTCCTCACCCAAGGGTAGCTTTGGTGACCAGGACTGGGCTGGTCAGGAAGCTGGCTGTAGAAGTCGGGAGTATGCCAGGGGTGCAGGACCAGGAAGAGCTGCTGGGTTTGGTGAACCGCTACGTGGCAGCCCCACGTGCGGCCAGCATCAACCACCTCTCCAACAGGCCCCTACAGGAGCAGGTGGTTAATGAGGCCTTAGAAATATACACAGCTCCAGAAAATTGTGAGTCCCTCAAAGTGCCGGCTGTCAACAGCCAAATCTTGGGGGCACGTCGGGACAAATATTCGGAACCAGGAGCTGAAACTGCAGCGGATCCTCAGGCTCCTGACGTCAGCCATCACATGATTTACTCGTTCTGTGGACAATACGGAGATGACCACTAACCAACAAGACACTCTCGCTCTGTTGTGCAACACGCAGTTCGAGATAAATAACCTCCGTAAAGAAATCATAAGACCTGCCCTAAATCCAAAAATCACGGGGTTGTGCAAAACCCCAGCCACTGAGCCAGACACACTGCTCTTTGGCAAAGACCTCACGAAAAAAGTAAAAGATATGGATGAGGCCTCTAAAACGTTCGGTCTCATGAGGGCAGGCCCCGGGACAAGAAAACCTAAAACAACAATACCCAAGCGGCAGCACCCCATCGCGTCCACCAGTCGACGTCTACCATATGGGACTGGTGAAAGCTCGGGGACCGCATTTTATCACCGGAAGTCTTTTTTAGACCAAGGCCCAGAGCGGACCCCATGGAAAATGCGCCAACCCCCCAACATCACCGCCACGTCTGACAACGCGCAAGACTCTCTGGTCTGGGAAGAGACAGAAGAAACACCCATAACCATAGGAGGTAGGTGGGTCTGGTTCCTACCAGCATATAGAAAGTAGGGGCTCAACATTAACAGGGGGGAGATTACACCTGTTTAAGGGAGCATGGGAGTCTATCACGAGTGACAAGTATATACTCAATAGCATTAGTGGATACAAAACACAATTTATAATAGAAAAATTGCCACCATATAATATAACCATATAACAATTACAGCACGGAAACAGGCCATCTCGACCCTTCTAGTCCGTGCCGAACACATAATCTCCCCTAGTCCCATATACCTGCGCTCAGACCATAACCCTCCATTCCTTTCCCATCCATATAACTATCCAATTTATTTTTAAATGATAAAAACGAACCTGCCTCCACCACCTTCACTGGAAGCTCATTCCACACAGCTACCACTCTCTGAGTAAAGAAGTTCCCCCTCATGTTACCCCTAAACTTCAGTCCCTTAATTCTCAAGTCATGTCCCCTTGTTTGAATCTTCCCTACTCTCAGTGGGAAAAGCTTTTCCACGTCAACTCTGTCTATCCCTCTCATCATTTTAAAAACCTCTATCAAGTCCCCCCTTAACCTTCTGCGCTCCAAAGAATAAAGCCCTAACTTGTTCAACCTTTCTCTGTAACTTAGTTGCTGAAACCCAGGCAACATTCTAGTAAATCTCCTCTGTACTCTCTCTATTTTGTTGACATCCTTCCTATAATTAGGCGACCAAAATTGTACACCATACTCCAGAATTGGCCTCACCAATGCCTTGTACAATTTTAACATTACATCCCAACTTCTATACTCAATGCTCTGATTTATAAAGGCCAGCACACCAAAAGCTTTCTTTACCACCCTATCTACATGAGATTCCACTTTCAGGGAACTGTGCACAGTTATTCCCAGATCCCTCTGTTCACCTACATTCTTCAATTCCCTACCATTTACCATGTACGTCCTATTTTGATTTGTCCTGCCAAGATGTAGCACCTCACACTTATCAGCATTAAACTCCATCTGCCATCTTTCAGCCCACTCTTCCAACTGGCATAAATCTCTCTGTAGACTTTGAAACTCTACTTCATTACCCGCAACCCCACCTATCTTAGTATCATCTGCATACTTACTAATCCAATTTACCACACCATCGTCCAGATCATTGATGTACATGACAAACAACAGTGGACCCAACACAGATCCCTGTGGCACCCCACTCGTCACTGGCCTCCAACCTGACAAACAACCATCCACCATTACTCTCTGGCATCTCCCATTCAGCCACTGTTGAATCCATCTTGCTACTCCACCATTAATACCCAACCATTGAACCTTATTAACCAACCTTCCATGAGGAACCTGTAAGTATAAATACAGCGCGGGGTTTGCTTCTACAGAGGCCAGGGGAGCCGTTGGAGAGAGGAGGACTTACCTGCAGCTGTAAGTATAAATACAGCGCGGGGTTTGCTTCTACAGAGGCCAGGGGAGCCGTTGGAGAGAGGAGGACTTACCTGCAGCTGTAAGTATAAATACAGCGCGGGGTTTACTTCTACAGAGGCCAGGGGAGCCGTTGGCGAGAGGAGGAGTTACCTGCAGCTGTAAGTATACCCAAATCTGTAACGTTCCATCTCACTTCCAGAGAAGGATTCTGGTGGAAACCTCTGATTGGTGGAAGAGGACCAGCGGAAGCAGCTGATTGGCTTGTATTGTATTTGTATTGTAATTGTAAGGCTTTATTGTATTCGGATAAGGGGGAGAATGAAGGCCAGGGCAGTTTACTGTTCTGGATGTCAGATGTGGGAGGCCATGGAGTCTGAGTGCTCTCCAGACGTCCACATCTGCGCCAGGTGCGTCGAGATGGGGCTCCTAAGGGACCGCGTTAGGAACCTGGAGCAGCAACTCGATGACCTCTGTCTGCTCAGGGAGAGCGAGGAGGTCATTGAAAGGAGTTACAGGGAGGTGGTCACTCCAAGACCACGGGAGACAGAAAACTGGGTCACAGTTAGGAAGGGCAATGGGCAGAGGCAGGGACTGGTGAGTACCCCGGTGGCTGTACACCTTGAAAATAAGTACTCATGTTTGAGTAAGGGTGGGGGAGACAGCCTACCTGGGGGCAGCGACAGCGGCCGGGCCTCTGGCACAAAGACCGGTCCGGTTGCTCAGAAGGGTAAGGAAAAGAAGGGGAGGGCAATTGTAATAGGGGACTCTATAGTCAGGGGGTCGGATAGGCGATTCTGTGGACGCAGACAGGAGTCCCGGATGGTAGTTTGCCTCCCTGGTGCCAGGGTCAGGGATGTGTCTGAACGTGTCCAAGAAATCCTGAAATGGGAGGGAGAGGAGCCTGAGGTTGTGGTGCATATAGGTACCAACGACATAGGTAAAAAAAGAGAAGAGGTCCTGAAAGAAGAATTTAGGGAGTTGGGTAGAGAGTTAAGGAGAAGGACTGGAAAGGTAACAATCTCAGGATTACTGCCTGTGCCACGCGACAGTGAGAGTAGGAATGGAGCGAGGTGGAGGATAAATGCGTGGATGAGGGACTGGTGCAGTGGGTATGGATTCAAGTTTCTGGATCATTGGGACCTCTTTTGGGGAAGGTGCGACCTGTACAGAAAGGACGGGTTGCACTTGAACTCAAGGGGGACCAATATCCTGGCGGGGAGATTTGCAAAGGCTACTGGGGAGACTTTAAACTAGTATGGTTGGGGGGAGGGACTCAAATTGGGAAAGCTAGCAGTCAGTGTGTGAAGCAGGGGGCAGAGAATGGTAGCACTCTGACCCAAAATGTAGGGGAGAGAGAAGAAAAAGAAAATAATCAGAGAATAAGAGAGGGTGGGTTTCTTAAATGTGTATATTTTAATGCTAGGAGCATTGTAAGAAAAGTGGATGAACTTAGAGCCTGGATTGACACCTGGAAGTATGATGTTGTGGCGATCAGTGAAACATGGTTGCAGGAGGGCTGTGATTGGAAACTAAATATTCCAGGATTTCGTTGCTTCAGGTGTGATAGAATTGGAGGGGCAAGAGGTGGAGGTGTTGCATTGCTTATCAGGGAAGATATTACAGCAGTGCTTTGGCAGGATAGATTAGAGGGCTCGTCTAGGGAGGCTATTTGGGTGGAACTAAGAAATGGGAAAGGGGTAGCAACACTTATAGGGGTGTATTATAGACCGCCAAATGGGGAGCGAGAATTGGAAGAGCAAATATGTAAGGAGATTGCAGATATTAGTAGTAAGCACAAGGTAGTGATTGTGGGAGATTTCAATTTTCCACACATAGACTGGGAAACACATTCTGTAAATGGGCTGGATGGGTTGGAGTTTGTAAAATGTGTGCAGGATAGTTTTTTGCAACAATACATAGAAGTACCTACTAGAGAAGGGGCGGTACTGGACCTCCTGTTAGGAAATGAGATGGGTCAGGTGGCAGAGGTATGCGTTGGGGAACAGTTCGGGTCCAGTGATCACAATACCATTAGTTTCAATATAATTATGGAGAGGGACAAAACTGGACCTAGGGTTGAGATTTTTGATTGGAGAAAGGCTAACTTTGAGGAGATGCGAAAGGATTTAAAAGGAGTAAATTGGGACAGTTTGTTTTATGGGAAAGATGTGGAAGAGAAATGGAGTACATTCAAAGGTGAAATTTTAAGAGTACAGAATCTTTATGTCCCTGTTCGGTTGAAAGGAAATCGTAAAAATTATAAAGAGCCATGGTTTTCAAGGGAAATTGGACACTTGGTTCGGAAAAAGAGGGATATCTACAATAGTTATAGGCAGCATGGAGTAAATGAGGTGCTTGAGGAGTATAAAGAATGTAAAAAGAATCTTAAGAAAGAAATTAGAAAAGCTAAAAGAAGATATGAGGTTGCTTTGGCAAGTAAGGTAAAAGTAAATCCGAAGGGTTTCTACCGCTATATTAATAGCAAAAGGATAACTAGGGATAAAATTGGTCCATTAGAGAGTCAGAGTGGCCAACTATCTGCAGAGCCAAAAGAGATGGGGGAGATATTGAACAGTTTCTTTTCTTCGGTATTCACCAAGGAAAAGGATATTGAATTATGTGAGGTAAGGGAAACAAGTAGAGTAGCTATGGAAACTATGAGGATCAAAGAAGAGGAAGTACTGACACTTTTGAGAAATATAAAAGTGGATAAGTCTCCAGGTCCGGACAGGATATTCCCTAGGACATTGAGGGAAGTTAGTGTAGAAATAGCAGGGTCTATGGCAGAAATATTTCAAATGTCATTAGAAACGGGAATAGTGCCGGAGGATTGGCGTACTGCGCATGTTGTTCCATTGTTTAAAAAGGGGTCTAAGAGTAAACCTAGCAATTATAGACCTATTAGTTTGACGTCAGTGGTGGGCAAATTAATGGAAAGAATACTTAGAGATAATATATATAAGCATCTGGATAAACAGGGTCTGATTAGGAACAGTCAACATGGATTTGTGCCTGGAAGGTCATGTTTAACTAATCTTCTAGAATTTTTTGAAGATGTTACTCGGGAAATTGATGAGGGTAAAGCAGTGGATGTTGTGTATATGGACTTCAGTAAGGCCTTTGACAAGGTTCCTCATGGAAGGTTAGTTAAGAAGGTTCAATGGTTGGGTATTAATGGTGGAGTAGCAAGATGGATTCAACAGTGGCTGAATGGGAGATGCCAGAGAGTAATGGTGGATGGTTGTTTGTCAGGTTGGAGGCCAGTGACGAGTGGGGTGCCACAGGGATCTGTGTTGGGTCCACTGTTGTTTGTCATGTACATCAATGATCTGGACGATGGTGTGGTAAATTGGATTAGTAAGTATGCAGATGATACTAAGATAGGTGGGGTTGCGGGTAATGAAGAAGAGTTTCAAAGTCTACAGAGAGATTTATGCCAGTTGGAAGAGTGGGCTGAAAGATGGCAGATGGAGTTTAATGCTGATAAGTGTGAGGTGCTACATCTTGGCAGGACAAATCAAAATAGGACGTACATGGTAAATGGTAGGGAATTGAAGAATGTAGGTGAACAGAGGGATCTGGGAATAACTGTGCACAGTTCCATGAAAGTGGAATCTCATGTAGATAGGGTGGTAAAGAAAGCTTTTGGTGTGCTGGCCTTTATAAATCAGAGCATTGAGTATAGAAGTTGGGATGTAATGTTAAAATTGTACAAGGCATTGGTGAGGCCAATTCTGGAGTATGGTGTACAATTTTGGTCGCCTAATTTTAGGAAGGATGTCAACAAAATAGAGAGAGTACAGAGGAGATTTACTAGAATGTTGCCTGGGTTTCAGCAACTAAGTTACAGAGAAAGGTTGAACAAGTTAGGGCTTTATTCTTTGGAGCGCAGAAGGTTAAGGGGGGACTTGATAGAGGTTTTTAAAATGATGAGAGGGATAGACAGAGTTGACGTGGAAAAGCTTTTCCCACTGAGAGTAGGGAAGATTCAAACAAGGGGACATGACTTGAGAATTAAGGGACTGAAGTTTAGGGGTAACATGAGGGGGAACTTCTTTACGCAGAGAGTGGTAGCTGTGTGGAATGAGCTTCCAGTGAAGGTGGTGGAGGCAGGTTCGTTTTTATCATTTAAAAATAAATTGGATAGTTATATGGATGGGAAAGGAATGGAGGGTTATGGTCTGAGCGCAGGTATATGGGACTAGGGGAGACTATGTGTTCGGCACGGACTAGAGGGGTCGAGATGGCCTGTTTCCGTGCTGTAATTGTTATATGTTATATGTTAAAGGCCTTACTGAAGTCCATATACACAACATCCACTGCTTTACCCTCATCAATTTCCCGAGTAACACCTTCAAAAAATTCAAGAAGATTAGTTAAACATGACCTTCCAGGCACAAATCCATGTTGACTGTTCCTAATCAAACCCTGTTTATCCAGATGCTTATATATATTATCTCTAAGTATTCTTTCCATTAATTTGCCCACCACTGACGTCAAACTAACAGGTCTATAATTGCTAGGTTTACTCTTAGACCCCTTTTTAAACAATGGAACAACATGCGCAGTACGCCAATCCTCCGGCACTATTCCCGTTTCTAATGACATTTGAAATATTTCTGCCATAGCCCCTGCTATTTCTACACTAACTTCCCTCAATATCCTAGGGAATATCCTGTCAGGACCTGGAGACTTATCCACTTTTATATTTCTCAAAAGTGTCAGTACTTCCTCTTCTTTGATCCTCATAGTTTCCATAGCTACTCTACTTGTTTCCCTTACCTCACATAATTCAATATCCTTCTCCTTGGTGAATACCGAAGAAAAGAAACTGTTCAATATCTCCCCCATCTCTTTTGGCTCTGCAGATAGTTGGCCACTCTGACTCTCTAATGGACCAATTTTATCCCTCGTTATCCTTTTGCTATTAATATAGCGGTAGAAACCCTTCGAATTTACTTTTACCTTACTTGCCAAAGCAACCTCATATCTTCTTTTAGCTTTTCTAATTTCTTTCTTAAGATTCTTTTTACATTCTTTATACTCCTCAAGCACCTCATTTACTCCATGCTGCCTATAACTATTGTAGATCTCCCTCTTTTTCCGAACCAAGTGTCCAATTTCCCTTGAAACCCATGGCTCTTTACAATTTTTACGATTTCCTTTCAACCGAACAGGCACATAAAGATTCTGTACTCTTAAAATTTCACCTTTAAATGTACTCCATTTCTCTTCCACATCTTTCCCATAAAACAAACTGTCCCAATTTACTCCTTTTAAATCCTTTCGCATCTCCTCAAAGTTAGCCTTTCTCCAATCAAAAATCTCAACCCTAGGTCCAGTTTTGTCCCTCTTCATAATTATATTGAAACTAATGGTATTGTGATCACTGGACCCGAACTGTTCCCCAACGCATACCTCTGCCCCCTGACCCATCTCATTTCCTAACAGGAGGTCCAGTACCGCCCCTTCTCTAGTAGGTACTTAGAATAGAATAGAATAGAATAGTTTCTTTATTGTCATTGTAACATGAACCATGTACAACGAAATTGTAAAATGTCAGCCAGTCAGTGCACCATTCAAACATTTCTAAAAGCTAACGATACATACAAAGTAAAATATTAAAAAAGATAAACAACTAAAATAAATATCATAAAAATAGCACGCATAAACACCCAGCCCTACATCCTTCTGTCGATTTCATGTATGTATGTATCGCCCCTGCGTTCCTTGGCGGCTACATTTAGTGCCTTTATAGCAGTGGGGTAAAAACTGTTTTTAAGTCTGTTTGTCCTTGTCCTTGTAGATCTGTACCGTCTGCCTGACGGTAACAGTTCAAACAGGGAGTGTCCGGGGTGGGAAATGTCCTTTATAATACTCTGGGATTTTTTGATGCAGCGGGAACTGTGTAAGTCCTCCAAGGTAAGGAGAGGGCATCCGACAATCCTCTGGGCGTTGTCAATGGCCCTCTGGAGCGCTTTCCTCTGAGCCGCTGTGCAGCTGGTGTACCATACGCATACACAGTATGTTAGGAGGCTCTCAATGGAGCACCGATAAAAGGACAGCAGCAGTCTCTGAGTGATGTTATTCTTCCTGAGCACCCTCAGGAAGTGCAGTCTCTGCTGGACCTTTTTCAGCAGCGCAGAGGTGTTCACGCTCCACGTCAGGTCCTCCTCAATATGGATTCCCAGGAAGCGGAAATCCGCCACCCTCTCCACACAGTCCCCTTTGATAATTAATGGTACCATGTCCGTTTTATTCTTCCTGAAGTCTATTATTATCTCCTTGGTCTTTAAGGTGTTAAGGAGCAGGTTATTTTCTCCACACCACACTGTCAGCTGCTCCACCTCATCCCGGTAGGCGTACTCGTCCCCCCCGGAGATGAGTCCCACCACCGTAGTGTCATCCGCAAATTTGACAATGGTGTTTCTGTGGTGGGCGGGGATGCAGTCATGTGTGTAGATGGTGTAGAGCAGGGGGCTCAGCACGCAGCCCTGTGGAGAGCCGGTACTGAGGCTGAGGGCCGTGGATGTGTGATGGCCCACTCTGACTCTCTGGCTGCGACCCGACAGGAAGCTATTTATCCACATGCAGGTGGAGTGTGGAAGTCCCAAGTCCCCCAGTTTGTCCACCAGTTAGTGGGGAAGGATGGTATTAAAGGCAGAGCTGTAGTCCACAAAGAGCATCCGCACGTAGCTCCCCCGCTGCTCCAGGTGGGACAGTGCAGCATGGAGAGCTGTGGCTACAGCGTCCTCTGTAGATCTATTCGCTCTGTACGCAAACTGGTGGGGGTCAAAGCTTCGGGGCAGGAGTGATGTGATGTGACCCCGGACCAGTTTTTCAAAACACTTCATCACCACTGGTGTGAGTGCGACTGGCCGGTAGTCGTTGAGGCTGGAAATGTGGGGTTTTTTTGGGCAAGGGGACTATGGTTGCGGACTTCAGACAGGGTGGAACAGTGGACTGGGCCAGAGACTGGTTGAAAATCCTCGTACAGACTCCAGCCAGCTGGTCAGCGCAGTCCTTCAGCACGCGTCCAGAGACGCCGTCGGGTCCAGTAGCCTTCCTTGGATTGATGGCCCGCAGCGTGCGCCTCACCTCATGCTCCTCTATCTTGAGGGTTAGGCTGCTGTGGACCACGTGGTGTGATGTGGCTGTCTCGGGTGGCTCCACTTCAAAGCGAGCAAAGAAGAGGTTCAGCTCCTCTGCCAACGAGGCGTCACCTTCAGCAGCTCCAAGGTTGGTCTTGTAGTTGGTGAGGTACTGGATCCCCTGCCACACCTGCCTGCTGTTGTTGCTGTCCAGGTGGTCCTCTATCTTCCTCCTGTAGTCTGATTTGGCCTCTCTGATGCCTCTCTTCAGGTTAGCTCGGGCCGTGCTGTATAAAGCCCTATCGCCAGACCTAAAAGCGGTGTTCCTCTCTTTTAACAGCTGCTGGACCTTCCGGGTCATCCAGGGCTTCTGGTTGGGGTAGACCCGGATGCGTTTGTCCACTGTGACCGTGTCCATGCAGTTTTTAATGTAACACAGTACACTGTCTGTGAACACCTCCAGGTCCCGGTGTTCAAACACATCCCAGTTGGTCCTGTCGAAGCAGTCCTGCAGCTGTTGAGATGCACCATCAGGCCAGGTTGTGATGGTCTTTGTAATGGTAGGAGCGGTTTTCCTGAGGGGGGCATATGCAGGAATTAAAAACAGGGACATATGGTCCGACTGACCCAGGTGTGGTAGTGGTCTAGCCCTGTAGCCCAGCTTGATGTTGGAGTAGACCTTGTCCAGTGTGTTAGCTCCTCTTGTAGCACATTTAACATGCTGGTAGAATTTGGGGAGCATTTTCTTCAAGTCCGCATGATTAAAGTCCCCTGCTATGATGTGAACACCGTCAGGATATATGCTCTGTTGACTGCTAGTGCTACCATACAAATATCCGATAGCCGAGTTAGCATTTGCATCCGGTGGTATGTACACAGCAGTTATCATGACAACAGTAAACTCTCTAGGGAGATAAATGGGCCTGCATTTAACAGTCACATACTCCAGGTCCGGGGAGCAGTGACTGTCCACAATCACTGTGTTTGTACACCAGGTGTTGTTCACGTACACACAGAGCCCTCCACCTCTGCTCTTACCGGAGTCTCTTGTCCTGTCATGACGCTGTGCTGTGTAGCCTGCTAGCTCGATAGCAGAGTCCGGAATGAAAGAATGAAGCCAGGTCTCCGTGATCAACAGGATACAGCTGTCCTTCACGGCGTTGTTAGCTGCAGTCTGCAGCCTCAGTTCGTCCATTTTGTTAGCGAGGGATCTGGCGTTGGTGAGAAACAGGCTGGGAAGCGGTGGTTTCAGTGGCTGCCTCCGTAGCCTGACCAGAGCGCCGGCCCTGCCGCCTCGCTTTTGCCTTCTCTCTCTGCGCCGCCTTCGCCTCCTCCCCGCGGGGATGGTGATCCACGGAGAGTCGGGGCTCCTCGCTATGTCCGCCGGGATCTTGTATGAGCGGACAAACTCGGCGGTAACCCCCCGTTCGCGACCGGCTCCAATCCTAAGAAGATCCTGCCGGCCGTAGACGTTGTTCGCCCGACAGTAAGTATACAGGGCACAAAACAACACGCACACATACACAAAAAACACGAAACACTGACCGGGAGGACATCGAGCCGCTGCAACTGTGTGCGCCGCCATTTTGAAATATATGTCCAGAAATGTTTCATTTCAAGAGTTACAACTGAATTATGGACTGCACTCAAATAATTTTTTCAGATATCTACAAATTAGAGATTATGTTAAATCTAATACACAAGTTTACAAGAATAGGGAATCAGAAATTCTTGATGAGTGTCTGAACAAGCATCCTAATACTGAAAAACTAATAGCTTATATTTATAACACCCTACTAAATAACGAGGTACCACCGACCGAACTACATAGATACAAATGGGAAATTGAAATAGGTCATCCTATCACGAAAGATATGTGGGACGAAAGTTTACAACAAATACATCAATGTTCATTAAATGCCAGACATATTTTAATACAATTCAAGGTCTTACATAGACTACACTTCTCTAAAATAAAACTAAATAGAATCTTCCCACAAATCTCTCCTATTTGTGATAAATGTCTACATTTAGAGGCTAATTTAACACATACTTTTGCAAACTGTATAAAACTTAAACATTTCTGGACAGATATTTTTGAAATAACTTCAAAAGTTATTAATACAAAACTGGACCCAGACACAAAATTAATAATACTTGGAATATCAGAACAAAGCTTAACACTCACAACAAACCAAAGAAACTTCCTCAATTACAGTATAATAACCGGAAAAAAATTAATATTAAAATTTTGGAAAGGCCCTACAACCCCCACAATCAAAATGTGGATTACGGAAATGTCGGAGACCCTATACTTAGAAAGAATTAGACTTGTCTTAATGGACAAACAAGATCTTTTCCATAAAATTTGGGCTCCATTCATTAACTATCTGAAGGGATAGACTGGCACAGCACGAGGACCCAGCTGAAACTTGAACTCAGGAACAGATGAAAAACTATACTCTATACTTTATAACCTACGAACCTATCTCCATTGATGTATCACAGGTAACCCATTCCACCTCCCTTGTTTTTCTGTTGTGTTTTTTTTTGCTTTCTTTTTTATTTGTAACTTTCTACCCTCTCTTTTTCTCGCTTTCTATAAAAAATAAAAATACTAGAAGCAGAAGTAATTGATAATGGAAAATTTTAATAATGTATGACTGATGTATATGAAAAGTTTTTTTTCTACTATAATATGTAACTACATTGTATAATATGTCTACTTCTAATAAATAAATTAAAAAAAAAAAAAAAAAAAAAAAAAAAAGACAAAAGATCATAGCAGTTGCAAAATACAGAGCAAGAAGGCATGTCTAGGAAGGAACGGCAGAAGCTGGATTAAACCGAAGTTAGACAACGGGACAGGCTGCATCTCTGGAGAGAAGGAATGGGTGATGTTTCAGGTGGAGACGCTTTTCAGACAAGACATGTCTGGCAGGTCAGCATGCACATGCCCTCCACTATTGGATATTTTAAAAAACAAGCCAACCCTATTATCACAAATGGACAACTGATACTAACAGAGGAATCAAGTCACCCAAGATTATCGAATTTAGTTCAAGCCCAGACGACTGCCATGGGCCCAAATGGAAGATGAGATGCCATTCCTCAAGATTACTTGAGCCTCATTGCAACAGCTCAGGAAGTCACAGACTGTTCGGTCACTCCCACATCCAAGAGTCAGAATGAGATACCAAGAAGCTCAGGAGTGCCCCATGGATTGAACACAGGTGCTCTGCAAAAGTAGAAACCCAATGCCTGTTTGGTTTCTCCATTGTAGAGCAGACCATGTCATGAACACAGGGAAAGGAGCAGAGGTGGAAAAGGAGAGACAGTGAGAGAAAGGGAAGAAGGCAGTAGAGAGGGAGGGAGAGAGTGAGAGTTATGTGTTAGAGAAGGGGAGGGAAAAGGGGAAGTTACTTTCCACTTCACCTCAATCTCTTTGATCATCTCTAAGGCAGGAGAAGTGCTAAGTTTTGCCCTTTTACAGTTAAATACAAACTATTTGGGAAAACTTACATTGGTTATACTTTTCACACTGCTTTCCATTGCTCGCATGCTGGAGTCCATGTCCTTGTTTGCCGCACGTGCAGCCTGCAGCTCCAGCCGTGTCTGGCTGAGCTGTTCCTCCAGCAGCGCCAGTGCAGTCAGTAGCTGCTTCTGTTCATCTGTTAACCTATAATAATAATAATAAATATAATTTTATTCGCCAAGTGTGTATACATACAAGGAACCTGCCTTGGTGCTTTGCTTGCAAGGATAAAAATATGATATACAGTAGACAATTAAAAATAAAACATTATAATTTAAACACGTGGAAATAAAGTACCAGAGTAAAAAGAGCCTGCAGACTATTGGCTGTTGAGTAGAGCTACTGCTCATGGCAAAATACTGTTTTTATGTCTGGCTGTGGCCCAGACAAAACTTGTCCTATACAGGACAAAGCAAGCCATCAGAGTGCAGGAGCAGACGCGGCATGGTGGTGCAGCAGTAGAGCTACGGCCTTAGAGCGCGAGAGACTTGGGTTCAATACTGACTGCCGGTGTAAGGGTGATCATTGGTCTGCACGGACTCGGTGGGCCGAAGGGCTTGTTTCCACGCTGTACCTCTAAACTAAAAACGACGTTGACCTGTTTCACGCAGCAACCGACGAAGCCCCTCCCCCCCCCCCCCCCCCCCCCCCCCCCCCCCCCCCCCCCCCCCAAGGGTCTTCTGCTGTTTCACTCCAGGCTGGAAACACTCTGTACCTTTCCACAGCAGATTCCATTTCCTTCACCTTCTGCAACAACATCTAAGAGTAAAATTATAAAAAAGTTTATTTTCAAGTTCGGAGGCTTTTTAATTTTACTCGCAGCGACTTTTTTCACAACATAAGGCAAATTTACAAATATGTAAAGCAGAAGTCACTTTTCCATACTTCATATTTCCTAATGACATAGGCCATTTCAGCCCATCAAATCAATGCCAGCTCTCAGAGAATCCCAGTCCTTCACGAATTTTCCTTGAAACTAGTTCCTCACAAACTCCCATCAATTGCCCGCAGAATCCACCATTCAATATAAAGCAAACTTCACTGAACTGTAGCAGCTTAACACCCAGAGGATGGGAAATGCAGGGAATTCTCTGCCCAAGTGGTTACGGAGACCAGTCCTCACAGCACCAGAGGCCCAGGTTCGATTCCGACTATGGGTGCTGTCTGTACAGAGTTTGTACGTCTCCCCTTGACATGCGTGGATTTTCTCCAGGTGCTCCAGCTTCCACCCACACTCCAAATACATACAGGTTTGTAGTCTAAATAGCTTAGTAAAATTGTAAATTGTCCCTAGTACGTGCACGATGGTGGTAGTGTGTGTGGATCGCTAGTCGGCGCAGACTTTCCATGCTGTATCGCTAAAACAAATTAAAAAAAAGACTAAAAGCGGCCATTTCAGGCAGAATGTGAAGGAAAGCTTGCCATGCTAGGACCAGAGGCCTTAACCTCAGAATAAAAGTACGTTCCTTTAGGAAGGAGATGAGGAGGAATTTCTTTAATCAGAATGTGGTGAATCTGTGGAATTCGCTACCACAATAGGCTGTGGATCTTTTTAAGGAAAAGGTAGATTATTGGTTAGTATGGGTGTCAGAGGTTATGGAGAGAAGGCAGAGGAATGGGGTTAAGAAGGTGAGATAGATCAGCCATGATTGAATGGCGGAGTAGACTTGATGAGCCGAAAGGCCTAATTCAACTCCTATCACTTATGAACCATGACTCCCTGTGCCCTCTCTACTCCTTCTCCCACACCAGCACCAACACCTGCTCTTTCCCCCCGCACCCACCTTGGTATTGCAACCAACTGCCCGCAGCGCCGGCTCCGTCCGCTCCTCATGCATCTGCTGGATGGCGGCGATGTCAGCCTGGAAGCAAACACATGCAGCGTTACAGTCTCACCAGGGGCACGCACCCACCCCACCCCTGTCCAACACAGAGTGAGAGCCTTTGTAGAGAGAGAAAACCAAATGTGTGCAGATTCGTAGGTTAATTGGCCATTGTAAATTGCCTCTTCCATGTCGGCACGTGGAGAATCTGGGGGGCGAGGGGATTGAAGACAATATGGAAAGAATAAAGTTCAGTTCAGTTTAGTTTATTGTCACATGTACAGTGAAAATCTTTTGTGGCATGCTATCCAGTCAGCAGAAAGGCAATACATGATTACATGCCATCTCACTCAATGACAACCAGGCAGGTTAAGCAACAGGTTAACTAACAGCTGGATTTCCTTCTGTGTCAATCAAGGCTCTGCTCACCCCGCTACGTACAGACTCTACACATCACGGCCAGGCAGGGGTGGAGGAAGAGGCCAAGCTGCCAGCATCTGACACTCACCTGCACCCTCTCCAGCGACTCGAAGGGCAGCATGTTCCGAAGCTCATCCAGTCTCTGAAGGGTTACCTTGCCCAGCAGCTTGATGATGTGGGCTGGTGTCAGTGGGGGAGGGAGGCGTATGGTTTCAGACGGTCCACCGCCCCAGTCCAGCCAAGCCCGGAAGTCAGCGGTCAGCAACTCCAGCTCCTTCTACATTCTCTGCACACGCACCTGCAGGCCAGCCTAGGAACAGAGCAAGACAGTCAGCTTGGGCAGTATGGTGGCGCAGTGGTAGCAGGGTGGAAATGTCAAAGACCAGAGGCATAGCTTTACGATGAGAGGGATAAAGTATAAAAGTGATTGATTTTTTATACCAGGTGGATGCCTGGAACAGGCTCTGCCAGGATAGGCGGTGGAGGCAGATACGATAGAGGCATTTTGATAGTCGTATGGACATGCACGGAATGGCGGGATATGGATTGTGTGCAGGTAAGCAAGATTAGTCATCTTTGCATCATGTTCCACATTGACATTGGAGGCTGAAAGGCTATTCCCCTGCTGCTCCTTCCTCCCTCCCACATTTCCAGCACTCCTCTGCCTTTCATGTCTGCTCACCCATTGTCTGCTCACTGGCCATGGGAAAGCTTTGATCAACATTTCTCCAGTGACCGCCCGGTGCTCAGGTTCAAGTCGTCCCAGCAACAACACTTACGGGCGGCAGGAAGGTCAAATCCCACCTTGGGCGTGAGTGTGTGTGTGTGTGTGTGTGCGACACCTCTCTGGTGTGAAATTAAATGCTGCCTTGTCCCTGGGTGGCAGCTCTGGCCAACACCTCCCAACCACAGCCACAAAGCTGCAAGTCTCACTGCTCTTTCTGCCTGGGGATTTTGTGCAGTTTAGTTTAGTTTAGAGATACAGCAAGGAAACAGGCCCTTTGGCCCACCGGGTCCACACCGACCAGTGATCCCCATGCACTAACTGTCCCAGACACACTAGGGACAATTTTACCAAGCCAATTAACCAACAAAGCTGTATGTCTTTGGAATGTGGGAGGAAACCGAAGATCTCGGAGAAATCCCATGTGGTCTCGAAGAGAATGTACAAACTTCGTACAGTCAGCACCCGTAATCAGCATTGAACCCGGGTCTCTGGTGCTGCAAGCGCTGTAAGGCAGTAGCTCTACCACTATGCCACTGTGCCGTCCTTGATTCCACATTTACTGACCGGAGCAGACATCTATACCATGTGCGGTAACCGTCAAATGACAAAGATTACCCCGAGAATGCTTTAGATCTAAATAAGTATGTTGGCCCATGGATTTTTCTCACGAGGGAGGTGAGCTGGCCACACAGAAGCGGGCAGCTAACGAAGGGTGTGCAAACCACACACACGGGCTTGGAGCTCAAAGCTGCACAGCATAGCTAGGGTGGAGAACCCAGCTAGCAAGCTGTCAGAATGCATAGGAGGGAACTACAGATGCTGGTTTAAACCAAAGATAGACACAAAAACTGGAGTAACTCAGCGAGTCAGGTAGCATCTCTGGAGAGGAAGAATAGGTGACGTTTCAGGACGAGACCTTCCAGAAATGTCACCTATTCCTTTTCTCCAGTGAATCAGCCTGATATGCTGAGTTACTCCAGCATTTAATGTGTAGCAAGTCTGTGCAGTTGTGCACAGTGGTCGGTTCAGTGGTGTTGGGAACCTGGACGACTGCAGTATGGGTCCTTGTTGCTGATCTGGAAGCACAGGGCTCAGGTCTGCAGAATCATACAACATGGAGACAGGCCCTTCCGCCCAACATCGAAGCCGACCAAGTTACCTCACAGTGCCAAAGATCTGGGTTTGACCCAGACCTTGGGTGCTCTCTTGTGTATATTCTCCCTATGACCGTGGGAGTTTCCTCTGGTTGCTCCGGTTTCCTCCCACATCCGAGGGGCGCCAGAGACCTGGGTTCGATCCTGACTACGGGTGCTGTCTGTACAGAGTTTGTACCTTCTCCCCGTGATCTGCATGGGTTTACTCCAAGATCTTTGGTTTCCTGCCACACTCCAAAGACGTACAGGTTTTGCTGGTTAATTGGCTTGGTATAAATGTAACATTGTCCCTGGTGTGTGTCGAGTAGTGTTAATGTGCGAGCATCGCTGGTCAGTGCGGGCTCGGTGGGCCAAAGGGCCGGCTTCCATGCTCTATCTCTAAACTAAACTGAACCGGCAGCTTTGTACTTCATTCAGAAATCAGTTAGGGCAGGCTGGAGTGGGATTCAGAGGGTGAATTCAAGGAGGTGCACTGTCCCTGCTGTCATTCTTGGGTACTCTCTCTCTCTCTCTCCCAGGGGCGGAAATCGCGATCAAAACAAGGGGGGGGACACAATTCCTTGGTAGCCACGTGCATGCGCGCACACACACACACATGCAAGGCTTCGGCCGTGGGCCATGTGGACGGTAAAATTGGGAGATGACCTGGTTGGTGACCGACTCCGAAGTCCAGCAACAGCAGCTTCAGCCACCCCAAATCGTGGGGCTTGAATTGGCCCGTTTGCAGGGCCTTTCATTGCCCGGCATGGTTTAAAATCGGCCTGCAACATCGGGAGCTTCAATCGCCTTGATGCAGCAGATTGATTTTAAGCCGAGCCGGGCGATGAAAGGCCCCACGAATCGGCCAATTCAGCCCTGAGAAAACGTCTGATACCCGCTTGAATCTTTCAAAAGCTACAATGTGATAAATAACACTTAAACAAATAAAACTGAAGCAAATAAAGGCAAACAGAACCGACCTTGGAGGGGGTAAGAGAGAGAGATATGGGAAAAAAATACTAAATAATGTGAGTTACCTGAATGAAGGGCCTACTTGCAAGTGAGCCAGTAAACCCGGTCGAACCGTTTAAATCTTTCCCATCCACCAATACATCCAATTAGTTCAAATGGTAACTGTACCTGCATCAGACAGCTTTAAGAAATTCTCCGTGAATACCTTCAGTAATACTTGAAGGTCAAAACACAATTGGTAACACATCGTGTTAATACGATGTTATTAGAGACAATTAACAAGCGCTTAACAGTGACATCCCCACTGTCTCGTGGAAAGCAGAGATTTTATTAGATTTTTTTTAACCGAATTTCAAAATCCAAATTACAAAACATCGGGGTGGGTGATTGCCCCCACCTCTCAAAACATGGGGGCTGTGCCCCCCACCCCCACGGGATTTCCTCCCATGCTCTCTCCCACCCTTCCCTTTCAGATCTGCGAAGCACATGCCACTAGCTGTACTAGTGCTGCAGCCAATTCACATGCCATTCCCACTGCAAGCATCAGCTGCATCAGGAGGACAGGCCTCCAGTGCAAGTGAACGAAAGCCGGGAGGTATGGCTGATTGAAGCCCATGCACAACAAGGAGGGAGGGTCAGCCAAATGTATTTGGTTTTGTGATTGGCAAGAGGGATGGTCTATTTTACTTCGGAGTCACGTGAGTGACTACGTGAAGAACCCGCTCAGTGCGCAGGCGCGGCATTACGCCAACAGTGCAACAGCGGCTGCAACGGGAATTAGGCTCTCCCGCTACAGAATGAACCGGACCGTCAGGTGAGTACCCTGAGGTCGGGTTTTCTTTTACAGGTGAGCCTTTTTTCTGCTTGTGTTTTTTACAGGCAGAGAAAAAGGCTCTGGAACAAAACTGTCCCCCGTTCAAGGAGGAACGTTTTCCCGTTGGGGAGGGGGACAGCAACAGGCGGTAGGAGCGTTTACCCGGTGTTCCGTAATTCCCCGACACCGTGCCGAGGCCAGCCCGCTAGCACCTGAGCAGCGGGCTGGATGCATAGCCACCCGAAGAGGCATCCGGCAGGTGTTCCCGATTTGGGACGGGACGTCTCTCCACCCGCACGGGGGGAGAGAGAGCCGCCTGAGCCGCTGGAGCGGCTCACGGAGCAGGTGCCTGTGAGACGCGCTGCTTGAGGGGCGCTCTCGCATCTACAAGGCAAAAGCTCCAGAAGAAGGCGGTAGGAACAATTACCGGGCGCACCGCTATCCCCATCACCGCACCGAGCCCAGTCCCGCTAGTGCCTGAACTATGGGCTGGATGTCTAGCCATCCGAACAGGCATCCGGCCGGTGGCGTCCGATTCGTCGGACGGGGACATGTCTCCACCTAAATGGAGGAGAGACAGCCACCTGAGCTGCATCCAACAGCTATTGGAGCAGCTCCAGCGAGATGCGCAGAAAGAGCGCTCTCGCGAAAAGAAAAAACAAGACTTTCGAAGAAATCTGCCCCCGTCCAACTCTGCAAGAGGAGAAGGGGGGGGCAGCAACAGGCGGTAGGAGCGCTATCCGGGCGCTCCGCTATCCCCGACACCGAGCCGAGTCCAGCTCCGCTAACGTCTGAACAACGGGCTGGAGGCAAAGCCAAACGGAAGAGCAACCGGCCGGTGGCATCCGACTCGTCGGACGGGGACGTCTCCCCACCCAGGAGGGGGAGGGACAGCCGCCTGAGCCACATGGAGCGGCTCTTGGAGCAGGAGCTCCAGCAAGGTGCACCCCGGGAGGGGAGCTCTTGCAGAGGGAGGTCAGGCACTCCCTCTACAGTGCCTCCTGCACTGTCCATTGCATCCTCCTTTCCAGAGGATAGCTTTGGGGACCAGGACTGGGCTGGTCCAGAACAAGGGGTTATGGCTGAAGATTTCGGGAGTATGCAGGGGGTGCAGGAGCAGGAACAGCTGCTTGGTGTAGTGGGCCGCTACGTGTCAAAACCCAGTGCAGGGGAACCGCTAGAGGCCAAACTAGCGGCAAGTATCAATCACCTTTTCAACAGAGCTCTGCAGGAGCAGGTGATTAATGAAGCTTTAGATACCTATACGGCGCCGGAGAACTGTGAATCTCTAAACGTACCAGCGGTGAACAGCCAAATCTGGGGACACATTGGGGCAACCATCCGGCACCACGAGCTAAAGCTGCAGCGGATACTCCGACTATTGACAGCAGGCATCACTTTGTTTGCTCGTTCTATAAACAACACCGAGATGACCACCAATCAACAGGATACACTTGCGTTGTTGTGTAACATGCAGTTTGAAATGAATAATCTGCGGAAAGAAATCATCAAACCTGCCATCAGTCCTCGATTTGCCGGGCTGTGTAAAACACCAGCCGATAAGCCAGACAGGCTGCTCTTCGGGAAGGCAGGGTATAAAACGAGCAAACTGAAAACACACACCACCAAGTGGCAGCACCCCGCCGCATTCATCAGTAAACATCCGCCATTCAACACTGGTGAAAGCTCGGGGTCCGCTTACTTTCACCGTAAGTCTTTTTTAGACCAGAGCCCAGAGCGGACCCCATGGAAAATGCGCCAACCCCCAACAAACACGCCACATCAGACACCTCGCAAGCCTCGTCCGACCAAAGGGAATCAGAGGAAATACCCGTAACCATGGAGGTAGGTGGGTCTGGTTCCTATCAACTTTTGGGAGGTGGAGGCTTAATACTAACAGGAGGTAGATTGCACCAGTTTGAAGCATAGTGGATATAAAATACAATTCATGTCAGAAAAAACACCGCCAGTTCAACAATGGCCCCAAAGGGTATTTCTCCCTCCGTCAAAGAGAAACGTGAGGGACAAGCTGAACTGGTGAGACTTATCACAAAGGGGGTCATCGAAAAGACCAAACATGAACCTTTGGAATTTGTATCGAATATATTCACTAGAACCAAAAAAGATGGTGGCTGTCGCATCATCATTGACTTAACATCACTAAACAAATTTGTTAAGTATATACATTTCAAAATGGAGACATATGTTACTGCCAAACAACTGAATTCCAAAGGATATTCGACAAGTAGCAAGAGTAATTGGGAAAATGGTAGCAGCATTTCCGGCTACACAATTCGGACCTTTGCACTATCAAAAAATTTACAGAGAGCAAAGGTACAGGCAATAAAATGACATACAGGTCACTATGATCGTGTCATCAACTTACCCACTGAAGCAATATCAGAGCTACAGTGGTGGGCAGAAAACGTTTGGCATAGTTTCAGCCCTATCTTTATCACTAACCCTACTTTAGTTACTAAAACAGATGCCAGTGCTCAAGGCTGGGGAGCGACTAACTCCATATCCAGCACAGGTGGTAGATGGACTAACCTAGAGTCATCATTACTACTTACACTGGGCATTAACTATCTAGAGATGTTGGGCGCCTTTTATGGTTTAAAAGCATATGTATCTAATATGCAGCACTTGCATGTTTGGTTACAAATTGATAAATACTACGGTGATGGCTTATATTAACCATATGGGTGGCATAAAATCATTGTCATGCGACAAATTGGTCAACATGATTTGGCAATGGTGTGTCGAAAGACATATTTGGCTATCAGCTACTTACCTACCAGGTAAGCTAAACACCCATGCTATGAGAAAATTAAACGCCTGGGTTGCAAGTTTGAACAGACCTTACCTGGAACTGGGATTGTCCAAACAAACCATCACCATGTCGGCATCCCTTCGAACATCGACCAGAGGCAGTACTTAACCAGCATCAAAAAAGGGAGAAGTACTGCCAGGAAACAGGGACGACATACGCAACAGCTACAGCCACCAACATACTGGAGTTCCTGGCCTATCTACACCACGATGTAGGGATCAGCTACAGTGCCATCAACACAGCGCAGAGTACTCTTTCTGCTTATCTCAAACCAGCGCCAGGACAACAGGCGATGGGATCCCATCCACTGGTGGTAAAACTGATGAAGGGCATTTACAATATCAAGCCCTAAGCCCAGGTATACCCATATTTGGGATATCAGTGTGGTCCTGACATATCTCAGGGAATGGTCACCAGCCAGATCCTCCGGCCTCGAGCAAGCTACACTAAAGACGCTCATGTTGATGGCACTTGTATCCGCTCAGAGGGTCCAGTCACTACACCTATTGCGACTGGACAACATGATCACAGCTCCAGACCAGATCTGTCGTTATCCAGCGACTGATCAAACAGAGCAGACCAGGAACACCTAATCCAGTCGTGGCTTACCCACCAGAACCACGGTTATGTGTCATGACTCACCTACTATCCTACATAGACACAACCAAAATATACGAGGGAGATGAAAAGCCTTGTGGGTCAGTCACAAAAACCTTATGGTCGGGTGACGAGCCAAACCATTGCGAGATGGCTCAAGCAGGTGCTAGAAACTGCTGGGATAAACACTAACATGTACAAATTTTATTCCACCAGGACAGCATCCATGTCGACGGCTAAAGAATGGACATGCCTATAGACCACATCCTGGTTACAGCAGGATGGTGGGGGGGGGGGAAAGACCGTTCAGAAATTTTATAATAAGCCGTTGGCAAAACCTGGTTTATTTGCAGTAAAGATTTACGAACTGCAAATATTTAATTTAAGCCCAGGGGAGCAACTTAATTCTTTGTTGTTATTGTTTAAAAAATACCATTGTGTTTTTCTACAAATAGACTCATTGGTTGATTACGATAACACTTCCTCCCTCAAGAACTTCGGCAGTGAGTGAAATGAAACTGTTACACGGTTTGAAATCACAGAGCTTTGAAATCTTCACGTAGTCACTCACGTGACTCCGAAGTAAAATAGTAAGATTAAACGAGAACTTACCAGTTTGAAGTTTGATCTGTATTTTATGAGGAGTTACGATGAGGGATTACGTGCCCTCCGCTCCCACCCTCATTATATGGATCAAACTAATAAATTGATGTCTCCTTATCTTTACTATGTTTACTTCAAATAACTGTGTCTATCTGTGATTCCACACTGCTGCTTGGAAGTATGCCGCACCTGCGCACTGAGCGGGTTCTTCACGTAATCCCTCATCGTAACTCCTCATAAAATACAGATCAAACTTCAAACTGGTAAGTTCTCGTTTAATCTTACTATTTTACTTCGGAGTCACGTGAGTGATTACGTGAAGAACCCGCTCAGCACGCATGCGCGGCATTACGCCAGCAGTGCAACAAGCGGCTACAGCGGGAGTCAGGCGCTCCCGCTGCAATTTAAAAAACGGACCGTCAGGTAAGTGAACTGAGGTCGGCTTTACTTACCAAAGATGAGCCGTCTGATTTCTCTTTCAGAAATGTCTACACCAAAGACAAGACTCTCAAATAAATCTGTCCCTGTTCGACTCCACCAGAGGAGCGTTCCATCAGGGGGGGGCAGCAACAGGCGGTAGGAACGCTAACCGAGCGCACCGCTATCCCCGACACCGTGCCGAGCCCAGCTCCGCTAGCGCCTGAGCAGCGGGCTGGAGGGAAAGCTACCAGAAAGAGCGTCCAGCCGGTGGTTTCCGACACGTCGGACGGGGACGCCTCTCCACCCAGGCGGGGAAGAGACAGCCGCCGTAGCCGCTTGGAGCGGCTCTTGGAGCAGGTGCTCCAGCGAGGTGCGCCCCAGGAGGGGCGCTCTCGCAGAGGGAGGTCAGGCACTCCCTCCACAGTGCCTTGTGCACTGTCCATTGCTTCCTCCTTTCCAGAGGATAACTTTGGTGACCAGGATTGGGCTGGTCAAGAAGATGGCTGAAGATCTCGGGAGTATGCAAGGGGTACAGGAACAGGAAGAGCTGCTTGGTGTAGTGGACCGCTACGTGGCAACCCCACGTGCAGGAAGACCGTTAGAAGCCAAACTAGCGGCCAGCATCAACCACCTCTCCAACAGGGCTCTACAGGAGCAGGTGGTCAATGATGCTTTGGAAACTTATACAGCGCCGGAGAACTGTGAGTCCCTCAAAGTGCCAGCTGTAAACAGCCAAATCTGGGGGCACATTTGGCCAAACATCCGACACCATGAGCTAAAACTGCAGCGGATCCGCAGGCTCCTGACGTCGGCCATCACTTAGTTTGCTCGTTCCGTGGACAACACCGAGATGACCACCACTCAACAGGATACTCTCGCGCTGTTGTGTAATACGCAATTTGAGATTAACAACCTGCATAAAGAAATAATAAAACCTGCCATCAATCCTAAATTTGCGGGGCTGTGCAAAACCCCAGCCTCTGAGCCAGACATACTGCTCTTTGGCAATGACCTACCTAAGCGAATGAAGGATATGGCCGAGGCCTCAAAAACTCACGGTCTCATGAAGGCAGGGCACGGGACGAGCAAACCTAGAGCACTAAGCACCAAGTGGCAGCACCCCGTCGCGTCCACCAGTCGACGTCCACCATATAGGACTGGTGAAAGCTCGGGGTCCGCATTTTATCACCGTAAGTCTTTTTTAGACCAGGGCCCAGAGCGGACCCCATGGAAAATGCGCTACCCCCCAACGTCAACGCCACATCAGACAACACGCAAGCCTCGTGGGACCGGCAGGAACCAGAGGAAATACCCGTAACCATGGAGGTAGGTGGGTCTGGTTCCTACCAGCATATAGAAAGAAGGGGCTTAATACTAACAGGAGGGAGATTACACCAGTTTAAAGCAGCATGGGAGTCTATCACGAGTGATCAGTATATACTCAATGGCATTAGTGGATACAAAATACAATTCATAACAGGTAAATTGCCACCAGTTCAACATTTACCCCAAAGGGTATTTTCCCTCTCAGTGAAAGAAAAACGAGAGGGACAAGTTGAACTGATGAGACTAATTACAAAGGGTATCATTGAAAAAACAAAACATGAACCCTTGGAATTTGTATCAAATATATTCACTAAAACCAAAAAATATGGTGGATGTCGCATCATCATTGACTTAACATCACTAAATATGTTTGTTAAGTATATACATTTCAAAATGGAAACGTTTGTTACTGCCAAACAATTAATTTCCAAAGGATACTACATGGCAAGCATTGATCTTAAAGATGCTTACTATTCAGTACCTATTCACAAGGATCATCGCAGATACCTGAAGTTTACCTGGATGGGGAAATTATGGCAGTTTACAGCGTTACCCAATAGTTTAACATCAGCCCCAAGATTATTCACCAAGATACTAAAACCAGCCTTCGGAATATTAAGAAGACAAAAACATATTGTCATGGCATATCTTGATGATATCTTAATAGTAGGCAAAACCATGGAATTGACTATGTCAGCTGTATCAGCTACCAAACAGTTGTTCGAAACGTTGGGATTTGTCTTACATCCAGATAAATCTAAGTTGAAGCCATCCACAACTATGAACTACTTGGGCTTCACAATTAATTCAGTCCATATGACTGTAACTTTGCCAAGAGACAAAACAGTTGCATTGGCACAATCATGCAACAATCTAATGGTCAACAAATGACCAACTATTCGACAAGTAGCAAGAGTAATTGGGAAAATGGTAGCAGCATTTCCGGCTACGCAATTCGGACCTTTGCACTACCAAAACTTACAAAGAGCAAAGGTACAGGCACTAAAACGACATGCAGGTCATTATGATCGTGTCATGAAGTTACCCACTGAAGCAATATCTGAAGAAGGGTTTCGGCCCGAAACTTTGCCTATTTCCTTCGCTCCATAGATGCTGCTGCATCCGCTGAGTTTCTCCAGCTTTTTTGTGTACCATCAGAACTACAGTGGTGGGCAGAAAACGTTTGGCATAGTTTCAGCCCTATTATCATCACTAACTCTACGCTAGTTATCCAAACAGATGCCAGTGCTCAAGGCTGGGGAGCAACTAACGCCATATCCAGCACAGGTGGTAGATGGACTAACCCTGAGTCGTCATTACTACTTACACTGGGCATAAATTATCTAGAGATGTTGGGTGCCTTCTATGGTTTAAAAGCATATGCATCAAATATGCATCACTTGCATGTACGGTTACAAATAGATAATACTACGGTGGTGGCCTACATTAACCATATGGCAGCATAAAATCATTATCATGCGACAAGTTGGTTAACACAATTTGGCAATGGTGTGTCGAAAGGCATATTTGGCTATCAGCAACTTACCTACCAGGTAAGCTAAATACAGTGGCAGACACCAGGTCACGTAAATTTAATGACAACATCGAATGGATGTTAAACCCCAAAATATTTGCAAAAATTGTCAAGCAATATGGCACGCCAGATATCGATTTATTCGCATCAAGGCTAAATCACCAGGTACCTATGTATGTCGCCTGGGAACCAGACCCTGAGGCAGCAGCGGTAGATGCGTTCGCGCTGGATTGGGGAAATTTCTTCTTCTATGCATTTCCTCCCTTCTGCCTCATTAGTCGGTACTACGCAAAATACAAATGGACTCTGCTTCAGGTATTTTGGTAGTACCCGACTGGCCTACGCAGCCATGGTTCCCGATACTCCATGACATGGTTGTTGGAACTCCGATGACATTTCCCAGTGACCCAGAATTATTACAACACCCATTGTCTGGCATAAGCCACCCATGGCATGAAAAAATCAAACTCCTGGGTTGCAGATTCTGAACAGACCATTGCTGGGACTGGGATAATCAGAACAAACTGTCAACACCATGTCAGCATCCCTCCGAACATCCACCAAAAAACAGTACTTGACCAATATCAGAAAATGGGAAAAGTACTGCCTGGATACATGGACCACCTACACAACTGCAACTGGAATTCCTGGCCAAACTTCACTACGAAGAAGGACTCAGCAACAGTGCCATCAACACAGCGAGAAGTGCCCTGTCTGCCTACTTAACACTAGCACCAGGACAACAGGCCATGGGATCTCACCCGCTGGTGGTACAATTAATGAAAGGCATTTACAATACCAACCCCCCTAAACCAAGGTACACCCATATATGGGATGTCAGTGAGGTCCTGACTTACCTCAGGGGATGGCCACCAGCCAGATCCCTCAGCCTGGAACAATTGACACTCAAAACGCTCATGTTAATGGCACTTGTATCCGCACAGAGGGTCCAGTCTCTACATCGGTTACGACTGGACCACATGATTACAGCTCCAGACCAGATCTCGTTTATGATCCAGGGACTGGTCAAACAGAGCAGGCCAGGAACGCCTAATCCAGTCATGATATTCCGGGCTTACCCACCAGAACCACGGTTATGTGTCATGACCCACCTACTATCTTATATAGACACAACTAACAATCTTCGAGGGAGTGAAAACGCCTTGTGGGTCAGTCATAAAAAACCTAATGGTCGGGTGACGAGCCAAACCATTTCGAGATGGCTCAAGCAGGTGCTAAAAGCTGCTGGGATTGACACTAACGTATAAATCTCATTCCACCAGGGCAGCATCCACGTCAACGGCGGAAAGAATGAACCACATCCTGGCTACAGCAGGATGGGCAAGGGAAACCACGTTCAGGAATTTTTATCACAAGCCGTTGGCAAAACCTGTGTTATATGCAGAAACAATTTTACAGTCTGCAAATATTTAATTTAAGCCCGGGAGAGCAATTTTCTTTTTGTTGTTATTGTTAATAAATACCGTTTTTGTTTTTCATAAAACAGATTCATTGGTTGATTACGATAACACACTTCCTCCCTCAAAGACTTCGGCAGTGATGTAGTAATAACTGTTACACGGTTTGAAATCACAGAGCTTTGAAATCTTCACGTAATCACTCACGTGACTCCGAAGTAAAATAGTAAGATTAAACGAGAACTTACCAGTTTGAAGTTTGATCTGTATTTTATGAGGAGTTACGATGAGGGATTACGTGCCCTCCGCTCCCACCCTCAATAATATGGGTCAAATTCACAAACTGATGTCTCCTTGTCTTTACTATGTTTACTTCAATAACTGTGTCTGTCTGTGATTCCACAACGCTCCTTTGAAGTATGCCGCGCATGCGTGCTGAGCGGGTTCTTCACGTAATCCCTCATCGTAACTCCTCATAAAATACAGATCAAACTTCAAACTGGTAAGTTCTCGTTTAATCTTACTATTATAGTGTATTGGCAGGGAGGACAGCCAATTCTGATCGACAGGATGGCCGATTAAGTCAGACTTGGCCGCGGAAGGACGATGAACAACATCTAATCTACTAAAACCCACACATGGAATTTTAAATATGCATTAGAAGCTCCTACTGTTGTGGAAGAGTTTCAGTGAATGCCAAAATCCACCAGGTACTCACTGGTTTCTGACACTCTGAAAAGACAATTGGCCAGAAATATTGACAAAGGGTTTAGAGGACTGTGGGCAACATGAGCCCAGTTTGCCAACTTGCTTGGCAAGGCCATAAGTGATAGGAGCAGAATTAAGCCATTCGACCCATCTACTCCGCCATTCAATCATGGCTGACCTATCTCTCCCTCCTAACCCCATTCTCCTGCCTTCTCCCCATAACCCCAGACACCCGGACTGCTCACGGGCAGCCATGACCTGCGGAGGCGGAGGGCTCCAGGAGGAAGAGCGAGAGTGCACGAGGATGGGATGGTCAGGGGCTCACCTGAGTGCTTTCCAGCGCGCCCAGCTTCTCAGGACGAGACCAGATACCTTTGGATGACATCAAGAGGCAGAAAGGTTGCACTGAAGCAAGCAACATTCAAGGTTTGCAGTCGCCTCAGTCCGTTCACTGCGCTCAGTCTGCCTAGACCTACCTGATCTCCCAGTTGACAAACACTTTAATTCCCTTTCCCATTCCCACACTTAACCTTTATGTCCTCAGAGTGAGGCCAAACACAAATTGGAGGAACATCTCATATGTTGCTTGGGCAACCTAAATCCCAATGGTATGAATATTAATTTCTATAAGTTGATGTAAACCTTGCAATCCCTCTCTCTCCATCCCTCCCCCACCCAAGTTATACCAGCTTCAAAGTCAACTTGATGAGTCTCATTGTCTGTAGTCTTTCTCACCCAACAAACAGCTAACAGCCTGTTTCTTTTATCATTATTAATTTTTTGCATATCTTTCGTTCATTTGTTCTACATCTCTCTCCATCATTGTCTCTATCTCTCATTTCCCTTTCCCCTGACTCTCAGTCTGAAGAAGAGTCTCGACCCAAAACGTCATCTATTTCTATTCTCCAGAGTTGCTGTCTGACCCGCTGAGTTACTCCAGCATTTTGTGTCTATCTACGGTGTAAACCAGCATCTGCAGTTTCTTCCCACACATTAACCTTTGCTTTTTACCACAAATCAAATTTTGGTTCCAATGGACCACTCACTTTTTAACCAACCTGCCAAATGGGGCCTTACCAAAAACCTCACTGAAAACCATAGTCTCCATGAAACACGCTGGCCTTATCAATTCTTTGTCACCAACTCAAACAATGTAACCATCAGTCAGACAGAGCCTTCCTGCAAGAACTCCATCCTGACGACCTCTCCTTAACTCAACTTTTAGACAATAGACAATAGGTGCAGGAGTAGCCCATTCGAGCCAGCACCGCCATTCAATATGATTATGGCAGATCATCCACAATTAGTACCCTATTCCTGCCTTCTCACCATATCCACTGACTCCGCTGTCTTTAAGAGCTCTATACAATACATACAATACAATACAATTCAATTTATTGTCATTTGGACCCCTTGAGGTCCAAACGAAATGACGTTTCTGCAGCCATACATTACAAACAAATAGACCCAAGACACAACATAATTTACATAAACATCCATCACATTGCTGTGATGGAAGGCCAAAAAAACTTATCTCTCCACTGCACTCTCCCCCCCATGTCAGAGTCAAAGTCAAAGTCAAAGCCCCCGGCGGGCGATGGCGAATTGTCCCGCGGCCATTAAAGTCACGCCGGGTGATGCAAGGTCGCGCACCGGGTTCTTGATGTTAGAGCCCCCGGCGTGCGCTCGCAGAGTCCCGCGGCCATTCCAAGCCGCGCAGGGCGATGGTGTAGCTCTTCAACCCCGCAACTCGGGCGGGAGAAGTCACCGTTGCGGGAGCCCTGAAAGGCGGTCTCCCTCCAGGGACCCGCGGGCTCCCGGTGCCGCCGTCCGCCAGACCCGCAGTTGCAGCCTCCGAATCTCCGGAGGTCGGGCCGCAGCAGCGTCCACCACCGCTCCACCCGCTCTGGACTCGGTCAGCTCCGCGACTGTGAGGTGAATAGTCGGCACCAGAGCCCCCGGTCTTCCTGTTGGAGGCCGCTCCTCGTTGCAGCCCCAACGACAACGGAGACCCGACAAAGAAAAGGTCGGGTCTCCCGTGCAGGGAGAAATTTAAAATTTACCCCCTCCCTCCCACCCCCCCACACACATACCCCAACAAAAAATAACAAAAACTACATAAAAACAGACATAAAATAATAAAAACGCAGACGGACTGCAGAGGCCGCTGCTGACGAGAGTCGCGCCGCCCTTGCCTCTCTTGAAAGCATCCAGATAATTGGCATCCACTAGCAAGACCAAAACTGCACACAATACTCCAGGTATGGTCTAACTAGGGCCCCATGCAGAAGGAACTCTTTGTTCCTATACCCAACTCCTCTTGTTATGAAGGCCAACATGCCATTAGCTTTCTTCACTGCCTGTTGAACCTGCATGCTTACTCTCAGTTCTAAAAAACATTCACCTCTAAATGAATTTTATACCATTTAGAATCTATTCCAATAATTTGTCCTCCACAGGTTAAGCAAACTGGCCTGTAATTATTTGGGCTCTCCCATGCTCCCTTTTTAAACAACCGTATGTTAGTAATCTAATCCTCCTGTATTACTCCTGCAGTGAGGAAGATTCAAAATATCACGGTCAGAGCATCTATAATTTCTTCCCTGGCTCCCTTCAACATCCTGGGATACATTTCATCCGAGCCTGGTGAGTTACCCATTGACTAAAATAACCGACCCTTGATGCCTCCCCGTATTCTCTTCACATCCCACACAATATTTCACATTTGTTTACTGTAACAATATTATCCCCCTCGTATGAATAGCTACAACTAATCATGATTCACCTCCGGGGAATTAAAATCCAATAACATTGTCCTTGCATATTTACACTTGCTGGAACTTTGCTTATGAACTTGTTCTCTCTCACACCCTATTTGGGGTCAACAGTGCACTCACAAGTCAGCAATTGCCCATTTTCATCTTACATTCGACATTGACGACTTTTTAACATATCATCCCATCTGAAGATAGTCGCAAATGCTGAAATAAGCTCAGCGGGACAGGCAGAATCTTTAGAGAGAAGGAATGGGTGACGTTTCGGGTCAAGACCCTTCTTCGATTTAAACCAGCAGCTGCAGTTCCTTCCTACACATATCATCTCTTTCACAGTTTACAGCGTTTCATTAACTAGTAATGTCATCCCTCAGTCTCCCTTCTCCATAATGAGCAGCTCAGAACAAAATCAGAGTGAAAGCAAGTCATCCTCCAACATAGAACAGCACAGGAACAGGACCTTCGGCCCAATGTCTGTGTCGAACATGATGCCAAGTTAAACTACTCTCCACCCGCATGTGATCCATTTCCCACCATTCCCTGCATATCCATGTGCCTATCTAAAATCTAAAACATTCTTAAACATCAACTATCGTATCTGCTTCCACCATTACCCCGGGAAGCACGTTCCAGACACCCACCACTCTTAAAAAACAACTTTGGGGCCATATCTCCTTTAAACGTCGCCACTCACCTGAAAGTTTTGCCCTCTAGCCTTTGACATTTTCCCCTCGATGGAATCCTTGCTTCAAGTGGAGCCACACTCCTCCATTGGATTTCCAGCCTTTCTTTCCTCTTCCTCCCAAACACTCACTAACTTCAAGCCCTCGTTCCCTGTTCTGCCCATCTTCCCCCCAAATCTTGGCTCAAATTTCCTTCCATACCAAACCATATCAACCCTTCCAAACGTCATTAACAAACCCATCGAGGAGATTGGTCCCAGCCTCGAGGTGTCACCTGCCCTCAGAACCAGTGCCAGTGCCCGAGGAATATACAGCCCTGCCTCCTACACCATCACTCCCCTACTCATCACCCACACTCCCTTCCCACACCTACAATCACTGTACCAGCTACTGGGAGCAATCTGGAGATTAGCATCTTTGCACGCGGTAGAACAGCGAGATTATCAAATACAAGCACCCTGATAATAGAATGGAAAGACAGAGATGTAACGCTGAGGCTTTATAAGACCACATTTGAAGTATTGTGAGCGGTTTTGGGCTCCACATCTGAAGAAGGATATGCTGGTGTTGGAGAGAGTCCAGAGGAGGTTTACGAGAATGATCCCAGGAATGAGTGGGTTGACGTGTGATGAGCATTTGTAGGCAATGGGCCTGTACAATATAACACAACCTCAATTCAGCTGCTTGGACCTCACTCTCTAATTCCAATAAGAACTGTGGGCTCCGGATACTCAGTTTACACTATAAACTGGCCAGCATTGTTCTGTCAAATACAGCCCAGGGCACACCCCAATCCCTCCCTCCACCTTTAATCCTTTACTCTCAACTTGACTGTTTCTCCTTATGCTTTGCCTCAACTGCTCGAACCCTCTGTGCAGATTTTCTCTTCATATTGTCCTGCAGACATCAATGATCGATGAAGAAATGGAGCAGGTCCTTACCCATTAATGCCAGCAACACCAGCAGCATCCACTTCTTCACGCGAGGGACACACCTGGAGGGGAAACACACGTCAGCCGGCTATTGAACCCAACCCCGTCTCAAGCAAGATGGACACAAAAAGCTGCCGTAACTCAGTGGGTCGGGCAGCATCTCTGGAGTCTGATGATGTCACCCATTCCTTCTCTCCAGAGACGCCCGCCCGAACCGCTGAGTTTCTCTAGCTTCTTGTGTCTATCTTCAGTTTAAAACAGCATCTCCAGTTCCTTCCCACCACACATTACAAGCAAATTGAATGCTCCCATCAAACAGACAGAATCAGGTCAATGATTATGGTCAAGAGATGGACAGACCCCTCCATGGACCCACGTTGCTGACAGACCTTCACTCCACACACCCAAGCTCAGAGCCATGGTGACACTGATGCAAAGATTAGTCAACCTAGGGTACAGGATCAGAGGGTGTATCTGGGGTAGAGTGTGGGCAAGCTATCTTGTAGTCCATGGCTCAGAGAGTCGAATGGCCTCCTTCTGCACCTATTTTTCTATGTTTTTTCTATGTTTCTAGTGGGTTTATCTGGGGTAGTACAAGTAGGTTGGCCTGTGGTGCGTTTACCTGGGGTACAATAAATGGGTTATAATTTTTTAAGTTTAGTTTAAAGGCACAGCACAGAAACAAGCCCTTCGGCCCACTGAATCCGCATTGACCAACGATTCCTGCCCACTGACACTACCTTATACAGACTAGAGTCATAGAGTGATACAGTTTGGAAACAGGCCCTTCGGCCCAACTTGCCCACACCGACCAACAATGTCCCAGCTACACTAGTCCACTTGCCTGCGCTTAGTCCATATTCCTCCAAACCTGTCGTATTTATGTACCTATCTAAACTGTTTGTTAAAATGATGGGGTAGTCTCAACCTAACTACCTCCTCTGGCAACTTGTTCATACACCCACCACCTTTTGTGTGAAACGTTACCCTTCGGATTCCTATTAAATCTTTTCCCTTTCACCTTGACATATGTCCTCTGGTCCCTCGATTCCCCTACTCTGGGCAAGAAACCGTGCGTCTACCCGATCTATTCCTCTCATGATTTTGTATACCTTTGTGAGACACGACCTCCCACGCACAAAACCATGCTGACTATCCCAAATCAACCCTTGCCCATTCAAATGTCTGTATAACCTATCCCTCAGAATACTCTCTAGTTACTTCCAGCTACAGATGTTATGCACACCGGCCAAGAGTTACCAGCATTTTTCCTGCAGCCCTTCTTGAAAAGAGGCACAATATTTGCCACTCTCCAGTCTTCCAGTCCCCCCCTCCAGTATTAAGGACGACTCGTCAATTTCAACCAGGGTTCCCGCAATTTCCCCTCTAGTTTCCTGCAATGTCCTTGGATTATATCTGATAAGGTCCCGGTGATTTGTCTACCTTCAAATACGACAATACCTTCAGTACTTCTCGACTGTAACACTGACTGCCCGCAAGACACTTCCATTGACGGCTCCACGTTCCTCTGTCCTACAGCCCTAGTGGAGCTGGTCCTTACCCTCAACAACTTTTCCTTTGACTCCTCCATTTCTTCCAAATCCAAGGCGTAGTTATGGGCACGAGCATGGGCCCCAGATATGCCTGCCTCTTTGTAGGGTCG